>NW_020455442.1:1209063-1230073 GCF_003342845.1 Nothoprocta perdicaria
GGAAAGGAAAGGAAAGGAAAGGAAAGGAAAGGAAAGGAAAGGAAAGGAAAGGAAAGGAAAGGAAAGGAAAGGAAAGGAAAGGAAAGGAAAGGAAAACTAAAAGAACTATGCACAGCAAAAGTGTATTACTAAAGGTAATACAGCAGAGAGACACTTAATGAGACATCTAAACATTCCCCAGAAACATTCCTGTCACTCTAGACACCCAGATGCAGAGGAACACACTAGCCTGTGTGTTCCAGTAAGACACAGTTATGATTATTGTTATTGTCTTGCTATCACTGTAAAAGAGCCACAAATAAATGATGCTCCCAGAGTGGAAGTATTTTTTCTCATAATAAAAAATTATTAGCTGAGGAGTTCTTTGCAAATATGAAATAGGGCTATAAAATAAATCAGGTGATAAAAAAGAGACAGATTTTCAGATGGTGAAAATTAGCACTGTTCCATTGGAGAGGAAGGATCCTTTTTATTTTAGCTGAAGATTTTGCCATTATTTGATATTCAGAGAGCTCAATGCTGGAAATGCTCTAAGGCAAACAGTGAAATAGAAAGTAAGAGAAAATGAGAAAGAAAAAATGAGTAGGAAAGCAAAATACATATTCATGCTATGCCTCATGCAAATCCTTCCAGAAACCCCAGTAAGCATAGGGAGGCCACACACCCTGGCATGCTAGGAGGACTCACTCCATGTCATTACAGACCTTCCTAAGGCTTGTCTGCCTCTCTTATTCCAAGTCATGCAGTGGAACAATTATCTGAGCATATAGCTGCACCAAGAGCTGAGTATTGCTTGGGGCCTGCTGGTTACTACAGTTCAATCCACAGTAATTAAGGTAATCACAATAATCAACGCTTTTACGTTAAGGCTGAATTTTCTGAGTTTCTGCTCTATTGTGTCTGGATTTTTATGCAAACTAGTCTGAAGGAATAGTATTTGATAGCCTACAGATAAAAGCAGGCAGTCCTCATCTTACAAAAGAAATTCCATTATAACTGTACTTATTAGGAAATACTTTAAATGTTACAAACACAGATATCGAAGGAGACTGCTCAAAATCCATTATTATGCTTTACATTGTGATTCTGTCCATTTACTGCCATAAGCCACTAAAGTGAGACCTAAGATACCATCTAAGGTAGATTTGCATATGTCTATCCATGTGAAGTGCTAGTAGTCATTATCAGCTCTTCCCACAGCTGGAGCTGACAGATGAGGCTTATTCATCCCATTTGCTCATTAAAGGGTATTTCCAGTCTCAGAATGGAAATTGCTTACCCCAATTTTATGATCAATACTGATAAATTATGATTTAGCAAGTATGCTGCACTCAGTGCTTGTCCATATCATGTTATCTAGTGATCATTCTATATCTGTTTCATATCACAGAATCATAGAATCATAGAATGCTTAAGGTTGGAAGGGACCTCAGAGGTCATCTATTCCGACCCGTCTGCACACGCAGGGTCACCTAGAGCATGTGGCACAGGGCTGCATTCAAGTGGGTTTTAAAGATCTCCAAAGAAAGAGACTCCACAACCTCTCTGGGCAGCTTGTTCCAGGGCTCTGTCACTCTCACTGTTAAGAAATTTTTTCTTAAGTTCCTGTGGAACTTTTGGGGCTTCAGTTTGTGGCCATTTAATCCTATCGCTGGCCATTACTGAAAAGAGGCCAGCCCCATCCTCCTCACTCCTTCTGGAGGTATTTATAGACACTGATCAGATCCCCCCTCATCCCTCTCTTTTCCAGGCTGAACAGGCCCAGCTCTCTCAGCTTTTCCTCATAGGGCAGATGTTCCAGGCCCCAGATCATCTTCGTAGCCCTGCGCTAGACTCTCTTCAGTAGCTCCACATCCCTCTTGTACTGGGGAGCCCAAAACTGGACACAGTACTCCAGATGTGGCCTCACCAGGGCTGTGTAGAGGGGGATGATCACCTCCCTCGACCTGCTAGAGACGCTCTTTTTAATGCACCCCAGGATCCCCTTGGCCTTCTTGGCCGTGAGGGCACTGCTGCCTCATGGTCATCTTGTCATCCACCATGATGCCCCACTCTGCAGGGCACCTCTCCAGAAGGTCAGTCCCCAGCTTGGACTGGTGTCCAGGGTTATTCCTCCCCAAGTGCAGGACCCTGCACTTGCCCCTGTTGAACCTCATGAGGTTTCTCGCTGCCCAGGCATCCAGTCTGTCCAGGTCCGTCTGGATGCAGACCTCTGGGGCATCACCTACTCCTCCCAGTTTGGTATCATCAGGAAACTTCCTGAGGGAGCACTCCATCCCTTCATCCAGGTCATTAATGAATAAATTGAACAGGACCGGACTGAGGACCGACCCCTGGGGGACACCGCTAACTACAGGTCTCCAACTGGACTCAGCACCACTGATTACCACACTCTGAGCTCTACCATCGAGCCAATTCCTAATCCACCTCCCAGTCCACTCATCTATCCCACACCTTCGAAACTTGACCAGGAGGATGTTGGGAGGGAAAGTGTCAAAAGTCTTGCTGAAGTCCAGATAGATGACATCCACTTCTCTGCCCTCATCTATCCAGCTAGTCACTCCCATCATAGAAGGTGATCAGGTTAGTCAAGCAGGATTTCCCCTTGATGAATCCATGCTGGCTAATCCTGAGCATCTTCTTCTCCTCCATGTGTCTGGAGAGAGCAGCCAGGATGAGCTATTCCATCACTTTTCCAGAGATGGAGGTGAGGCTCACCAGCCTGTAGTTGCCCAGGTCCTCCTTCTTGCCTTTTTTAAAGACCGATGTGTTAAGTCCTAAGTAATTAAGAAGTCCTTAGCTAAAATGGACCAGTATGATATTTTTCATGTATTCTAGGAAACATCTGCCAAACAAAAACAACTGTGTAGTGGCAGAAAATCTTTTGTTTCAGATAACATCCTCATGAACACAGGAGAAAGCTGACAAGGTCCTATAGGACAATTGTGATTATTCCCTTAATAGAGGTCATAACAGATTGATGCAGAATCAGACTGTCTCTCTAATATAGGAGAATCTGAGAATCTAACCATTCCCATCATGGAAACATTCCAGTCATAGACCTCAAGTTAAGAAAAGCATATAATCATTTAGAGCAAGATCAGAAGTGACATCACACTCAAAGGTCCAGAGTATTTTTTGACTTAAAACAATCTTTATGGCCTACTTTATTTAGTAAAGTAACTACAAAAAAAAAAAAAAAAAAAACAACCAGCTGTTATTGTTACCATTTTACCATGTTACTTTCTACAGCAATACTTGGCATTTGAAAATCATCTCCCAATAGCTCATTTCCTAACAGCCTAAACAATTCACATTTACTATTCACAGCTATTATTGAAATCAAAGTCATAAAATATAATTAAATTAAAGAGTAAAAAATTGCAATATTAGCAAGTATCTATCTAATTCTTAGGAATACAACTCCTAATAATTTGTAAATTAGGCAAGCACTAATCCCATATATTATGCAGATATTACTTTTTCCACCAGAATTACTCATGTCCAGCTATTTTAGTCTTTTTTTTACATGCAGAAAGAGATAACAGAATAGCAGATAATAAATGGAAATTTAACAGAGATACATATCAATAGAAATGCAAGCAAATGTTCCAGGCTGTGAAAAAAATGGTAATGTTGAAGTCCAATCTACTAAAGACAATGCAAGTGATATTTGCCCACTGCTTATGAAAATGAAATAATAAAAAGAAGTATTCCATGTTTCTCATCATTTCAAAAAAAAAATCCATTGAAGAGCTTGGTATTTGAAGGATTACTAGTAAAAATTTGGACTCTCTGAAGAACAGGTGGGCAACATGATATAATAATAAACAATAAAAAGTATGAAATAAAGCTTTTCATTCTATAAGCTCTTTTAATCAAACAGTCTCAAAGAACTATAAATATTAAAATCTTATGCCTCTCAATGCCTTTGGGTGGGAAAAAATGGTATAGGATCATCTGCCAATAAGTACAGAAATATTCATTGCCTTAGCTGTGATTAATTTACTGTATTTTGTTAATGATTTTTTTTACTCTTGACAATGGAGTGATAATCAGTTCAGGGGAAAATGAAATCTCTTAAGAAAATGAATTTCCTTTAAAAAAAAAAGTATTTTTAATAAATCTGAGGAAACTATTCAAATGAACTCCAGATCTAATATGACAGGCTTGGAGATTCTTAGAATATTTATATTTTTATTTAAACTTCTGAGCATTTAAGTTTTGAATCTCATTCATGATCAACTGAGACAGAAAACTTCTTGCATATAATTTCATTAAATGCAGAAGATTTTATACCAGCAGTGAAGCAGGAATGATAGATTTATATTCACAATGAATGTTCACCCAAGCTGGGTGGAGTGGCCGACACTCCAGAGGGCTGTGCTGCCATCCAGAGGGACCTGGACAGGCTGGAGAGTTGGGCAGAGAGGAACCTCATGAGGTTCAATAAGGACAAGTGCAGGGTCCTGCACCTGGGGAGGAATAACCCCAGGCACCAGGACAGATTAGGGGTCGACCTGCTAGAAAGCAGCTCCACAGAGAGGGACCTGGGAGTCCTGGTTGACACCAAGTTAACCACGAGTGAGCAGTGTGCCCTTGTGGCCAAGAAGGCCAATGGGATCCTGGCCTGCATCAGGAGGAGTGTTGCCAGCAGGTCAAGGGAGGTGATTCTGCCCCTCTACTCAGCTCTGGTGAGGCCGCACCTCGAGTACTGTGTGCAGTTCTGGGCACCCCAGTATAGGAGGGACATGGAGCTTCTTGAGAGGGTCCAGAGAAGAGCAACTAAGATGATTAAGGGAATGGAACATCTCTTGTATGAGGAGAGGCTGAGTGAGCTGGGCCTGTTTACCCTCAAGAAGAGAAGGCTGAGAGGGGATATGATTAATGTGTATAAGTTCAGGAAGGGAGAATGCAGGGAGGAAGGGGACAGGCTGTTTTCATTGGTGGCCAGTGATAGGACAAGGGGTAATGGCCATAAGCTGGAGCACAGGAAGTTCCGTCTCCAGGTGAGGAGCAACTTCTTTACTGTGAGGGTGACAGAGCAGTGGAACAGGCTGCCCAGGGAGGTTGTGGAGTCTCCTTCTCTGGAGGTCTTCAAAACCCGCTTGGATGCCACCCTGTGCCACATGCTGTAGGTGTGCCTGCTTGAACGGGAAGGTTGGACTAGATGATCTCTAGAGGTCTCTTCCAACCTTGAATATTCTGTGATTCTGTGAATTTCAGCAAGGATGGACAAAAATTCTTAAATATTTAGCTGCTGAACACTTTCAAAACTACTGCAATAAAACCTGTGTAAAAAGTATGCGAGTTTTTTGGTGAAAATTACTCGTATTTTTTGAAACTGAAGAAAATACATGCATCTCTTTGGAAAATAACTTAAGTTTTTGTGACGGATATGCTCCTTTCCCAGCTCAACCTGGCCTGTACCTTACATGCAGCCCTGTTCAGTTGCTAACCACCAGCGATTTATCTAATCCTGGTAGGTGCCACCATCCTGATTTCTTCTGCCACTTAGACTCAACATAACATTCCTGAAGGCTGCATCCCAAAGGGGCGGTAAGGCTAATACACTAGCCAGTGGGCCTCTGAAGTGAAAGAATGACTATAAGTCAATCATCTTATCCTATAAATATGTGGACAGCCCGAGAGCCCTTTGAGCTCTCCTGACACGGCTGCGGCCTGCACAGCGGGATCTCCCCTTGAACAGGGATGCCTCTCAAGGTTACTCCTCCAGGTTGAGAGATTCCCCTTCCCACAATAGATTTGTGGTAAGTGAACATAGCGTGCTCTCTTTCTTTAACTTTACTTTGTAACTGTGCACAAGAACCCTTAGTCATAAACTGTTGACCAGGTCAACCGTTGACTAGGATTGGATCCAGCCGCACCCAGACTCCTCTCAGAAGGAGCCTGGAAAGCAAGGGGGTCCAATCTGAACCTCGTGACCCAACGGGAGGGTATCCCAAGATAATTGTGTATTATCTTGAGCCTCCATGCAGTGAATAATAAGTGACCTTGCCATAGAATCTCGTGAAATCATTGTCCATATTAACAAATCCTGTTATTATTTCTTTCATATGAGTGAAGTGCATTTGTCACTCACCCCTGTCACCACTTGTTCCGTGACAGTTTTGAAGTGTAATTTTTTTGGTGGTTTGGTTAATAATTCATAATTCCTTTAACACTGTCAAAACAAAATATCTTTAATTTGGACTCTGATTGTTCCAGTTAATATTTTAAAAATAAATAAAAATTAAAATAAACCTCAATAATATAACCTGTAGCCTTTGGAGTAACTACTTGACAGTAATTAAGAATCTTCTTGCTAAACAGTATACTCATATCACTAAAAGAAAATTCACAGACAAACTACAGAAAAAGAAAAAGCTCTCTTACAGCAATTAATGTAACATAATAAAATTATATTTGAGTTTGTTTAAACTGCATAGTCTGTAGAAGTTCTTCCATCTCTTTTGAGTGTTCAAAGCATATACAAATATTTATGTTTGGAATGGCTAAATAATTTTGGTATAGTTTAAAACAATTTATTTCAAATTTCTTTTTCTTTTTTTTTTCTTTTTTTTGGCTAGGATATTGTTATTTTAAAAGTATTATAATTATATGTAATAGAATAAATTATGAAATACCAATGCCTAAGTTTTATAAAAGAATAAGATACACATTAAGAATTCTCATTTTTTTTCCATATGTGTTTTTGACAGGTTTTGATTTCAGCACCTTGTACATTAAAATCTTAATAACTGGAAAGACTTTTAAGCTGCTTCCATCTATCTGATTTAGAGTAAGTTCTTCTGATTGTAAATTGTCATCTATTGCTTATACAATTGTAGAACAAATCATTGTCCATGTTAATGACATAAGAAAAAATCTTTTGTCATACAACTTGCCATCTCTGTGTACATAAATGTAATACACTGTGCTTTGAATTGTGCTTAGAAAGGGAAATTTGAAGGAATTAACTCTTTAGGAAGAGAGCTCCTCTGGGGTGTGCTTTTTCTGTACCTTGAATATGCATGTAAATTTATTCCATATTATAATATCTGTGATTAGGATACTGCCTTAAATGAAAGACTCTATCAATATAACCAGGCAAACAGAATATGTTGGCCATTTTCTCTATTAAAATCTTATCTACATTTTTAAATACATTACATAAAACCTTAGATTTTTAGTAATGATTCTAAAAAAAAAAAAACAAAGGTTTTATATAGAAATAGAAATGATTAATTAAAGTTGAGATTGAATAGACATCATGGCAGAAATGTAAACATGACTATGATATTCTTTCTTCTGTGATATTCTCAGAAAGCATTCTTTCTGAATGTTCAAACCTCAATTTCCAGATTAGTTGCAATGTTTGTCATAGACCTGATGAGAATTCTAAGTGGTATTTCTTCCAGAAAACCCAAAAACTTAAACTAATTACTTAGCATTTAAAGTGTTTGAATCTAGGCATACAGGAACAGATGCTCTGTTCATTTAGTTACATGCTATTGTGCCTGTAAGAAACCATAGTTACGAAGATGCATAACATGATTTTCATTTTCTAGATGATTAAGTCTGCCAGAGGCCACCAAACAAAACTTTTTATGGTTTCCTTTATTTCTGCATGTATATGAGTTTACTTGCTCTATGGAGGAAAGAGGAACTCACAGAGAAAGTGATACATTTGATCTATAAAAAGTATCCAAAAAGTATCCAAAATTCCAAAGTATTGGAATTCTTAGCAAAAGTCATCTTTAGGTCAGGACATTGCATTTTAAGAACAGCTTTGGCTCTGAAGCTGAGGAAAGTTCAGATTAACTTAATGATATTAATAACTAATTGCCATCTTCAAAATAGAATTGGTAGTATTGAGATGACAGGCTTATTCCCTGTGAACTATCCTTTAATCCAATGTATTCCTTAGAATTTGAAAGTCATGACACTTGCCGCTTTCAGGAGTGTGAATAATGTGAGTTATTTGAATTCAAAAAAAAATGTAAAATGACATTGTCTTTCAAATTTGTCTATATTACAATTCATAAATAAAGGCAAATATAAGTTGGAAAAAAAAGGAGGGAATTAATTCTATGGTGAAAACTTTTGTCCTTAATTTCCAACAGACTCATTCAAACATCAGTAGGTACTCATCTTTTGGAAATCTTTTTATACAGTTTCAGTTAATGTATTCAATGTAAAAGTAATAGAATTGTCATTAAGAAAGAAATACTATGCATACTCTACAAATAGCAGAGCATACTGTCATACAATCAAGTAACTGTAGCAATTCGTTTATTCTGGTCTGGTTTTAGCTTAAAATGGCAATTATATTTTGAAAGTGTGATGTGAAAGTACCAGCTTTATCCTCAGAGCTATAAATGCTTCAGATGCTGAAAGATGTGATATTGCTATCTTTTCACACAGATATGCTACCAAGGGAATGAAAAAAAAATGCAGCCTTAAAACTGAGTTTTCACTGAAGATGATGGTGTTACAACTGAATGAACTAGACAGATAAGCAGATAAGCATTGCAGACTGCCATCTTTCCTTGGTATGAAGATATCCTGGCAGAAGTCTCTTAAGAAGGAAGGCTGGTGAATGTTAAGCACTCTCATATTTGATGTTCCTAGCAAGCAACATAATGAAAATAAACACAGGTTTAAGGCAAATGTTAAGCATGTATTGTAAAAGAACAAACTCTTGTTAAATAATTTTATTCTTCATTTAAGACATTTAGAGTTGTTAGTGGTTGTTTACAAGGATTTTAATACTATCCCTGTCTCTATATCTTCAATAAATTAATCTCACAGCAAATTACTTCAGAATTCAGAACAGTAGTACTTGCTCTAAAGTGTATAAAGGGACATACTAAAATAGTAAAAAAAAAAAAAAAAAAAAAAAAAACTCAAACTGATAAGATTAAGCACACTAAATGCACTCATACGAAGAGGAAATAGATAAACATGTTGAAAGCATTAGATGGGTTTTGACATCAGTAGACTGTATTTCTCAGCTAACCAAAATGCAGACAAGTAGAAGGATTTAAAACTCCCAGTTAGAGGAAATGTTCCATGGGGCTCTTGAGAGATCAATAGTCAGACAAGGATACATATTACTGCTGATTTATACAAATGACCCAGCAAGAGGGATCAACTATAAAGCTGTTAAGTTTGTTCATGGTAGAATAAAGTAACCAGCAAGCTGAACTCTGAAAAAAAAAAAAATGGATTGCTACTACGTAAGACATGAATCTTGGGAACTGACACAGTACAGTAAGAGTTTATGACTTTAATTTAATAGCCTACTCCTCTCTAAATATTTCCAGACAACACAAAATAATAGACAGACTTACAAAATCAAGCACTATTTTCAACTATGTACCCAACTGTACAGGGAGAATGTAAGGCCAAGTAGTGCAACTAGAAATAGTCTTGCTGAATTCATTTTCTGTATATCTCCTAGCAGGGCAAGTATCAGTTTCACTCCTCCTCTCTTTATATTAATTGAAATAGTTCAAAGTTTCATGAGATAAAATATCCAGAGTTTTCTTGAAACTATATTGTTTGGAGTCCATTTTGTGTCCCAGCTCTATAATATAGCCAAAACACTAAAACAAATTTACCATAAAACGATATTTCCTGGCAAGCACTCAAATATAGCAAAGTTTAGCACCTTTGATTTGTACTCAGGAGCTCAAATAGATAGAACTGTTATGGGGCACATACCATATTGAAATGTGTATGCAGTTTAACTAGATGAAAGATGAGAGTGAATAGCAATTTTTCTTCTGATAAATTTAAAAGTGAAAGAAAAATTATTTGCTGTAATGGAAGAAAATGTCAGTGAAAAAAATGCCAGAAGCCTGATAGAATTATAATCTAACTATACAGAGAAAAACCTAGTATAGCAGTTATATAAACAACATTAATTTCTGCTTTACCAAATAACGTGAGGAATAAGAAAGAGACTGATAAAAGTAGCTGCCTGTTGAGACTGTGAGCCACAAGATAAGTTCATTTCATTTTATCTAGGAAGGAGTCAAATTAATATCTTAGCCATTCAGAAACAAAAAGATAGTGTAAATGTACTTTTTCATTCTGGAGCAAATATTCTAAATCAGATCAACACATATTTAATTGTCAGAAGACATTAATATTTACTGATAGAGATTTTCAGATTCATTGGCAATCTTTTAAAGCTTCTTCTTTACACAGCATTTAAATACTATGAGACATTAGAATATGAACTATCCCTATCATCTTATTAATTTTACCTATCTTATTGATCTTTATTATTATTATTATTATTATTATTATTATTCAGTTCTAAACTTTAAAGGACATACAATTAAACCCTAAGCTTAGGTATATTACAGATTATAGAATCTCAGCTGTTTAGACCAACATAGCCCTCCCAAGTCCTGCAAAGCCTCCCTGAGCTTTGGTAAATTTAAGTGGTCTCTTGAGAGGAAAGAAGTGAAACAGAAGAGCTGAGACAACAGGAGAGGACAGGAGAGGTAGATGAAGAGGGGAAGATGCCCTGCTGTTTCGTATCAAACTGAGGCCATAGCAATTCCAGATCCAGACATACATTGTAAAAGTTACGACAATCCATTGCTTTATCCATTACTGGATTAAAAAAAAAAAATAGGCATGATTACTCTTGCATCTTCAATCAAATAGATATCATAAGGTTGAGAGAAACAACTTCTCAACTCTCTTCATATTAAACTATCCAAGGACAGCTTTGATGAAAGCAGGAGGACATCACAATTAAGAAATACTTAGCAAGTGCAAGATATGCAAATATAATATTATTTTGAGCATTTGCAACAGAATGAAGTTCAAGATTACCATTTAATTCCTTTGTCCTCTCTAAATCTCCCAGAATGTAAACCTCTACTACAGTAGTCAATTAATATGTTTTCTATTACTAGTAGAAGTCCACAGGCTTTTTATTGACATGACACTGTAGGGTCCCAGGACTTGCCTAAGCTTTCTTTGGGCTGAGTTTTAACTTAATTAATACTTGTCTAATGGTTAGCTTAAGCTCTGTGAATACCACCTGTGGTAAAATCTGACAAAACTTGCCTGCAGAAGACACGTCAGGTAAGACTCAGAGAACCTGCACATCTAAGGCATTGTAAGTTTTTTACTAGAGCTGAGAGTCATTGAGAAGGAGGTAGAACTTCTTTAAAACAAAACAAAACAAACAAACAAACAAAAAACAAGTGGTCCCAAAACTGAAGAGGAATTATCTTCCAATGTGAAAGTCGAATTAATAAAAGGAAGACCTCCAGATGATAACTCTAGCCTTAAGCCATTCTTCATGAGAAAAATGTCAAATTTAAGATGCAGAATAACTAGAAATACTAATAAAAGGGCCTTTTTGGCCTGTACTCTTTCATTGTCTCTCTTTGGTCTGCACTCTTTTTATTGAGACATTTCTACAATAACTTGATAGTTGGGACTATCTAAATTTAAATTAAAAAAATAAATTAACAATATAATTCCATTTCATTTTAATATGGATTTTTCCATTTTGCGTAGGGCAGGATTTTGAATGTAACACAGTCTAGATAAAAACTAATGTCTGAATATCTCAAAAGACAACAGAAAATGAAAGAAAAGAAAGCTTATCTACAGCATGTGCAAAGTTGGGATTCAATTACAGACTACTACTAAAAAAAAAAAAAAAAAAAAAAAAAAAGTAATGCAGAAATCAGAGCTCATATCTTAAAATTCACATTCAGTTTCTCACCAAGGTACTCTGCTTGCCTTCTGGATTGCCTCTATACAGATACATTCTGACTCCTAATTGTTGCCTGGAAGATTTAGTTTTCATGAGAAAAGGTACTTCAAAGAGCAAGTTTGGGTGATTGCTGGTAGAACAGCATATCTGTTCTTCTGTGTTAAGTAGGCTGTAGCAGTTTCTACTCCTCATATTATTCTCTCTCTTTGAGACTCACAATAAGCCCATCTCTGGTTATGAACTCTGCAATAGCAGACATTGTGTGGTACAAGAAAGTCACGGAATAAAAGACCTGTCCGAAGTTTGTTGCAATTCAAAATCAATTTTCAAATAACAGAACAGTTTTATAAAGAAAGAAAAGTTCATGTACATTAGGAGAGTAACATCTTTAGAAATGCATGAAGACAGCTACAGTTCTGTAGTTTAATATAAAAGACAAAATTGGAGTTTTACTGCAGTTTTCTGACCAAAGCTTCTTAATTCCCTTTAGAAAACAAAAAACTTCAGGTCACTTTGTGCAAAGACGATAGAAAATAAACCTACCTTTTTGGAATGAGAGGAATTGTTTGTGGAGATACATAGTCTGATACAGTTTGTACATTCTGTACAGTTTCATTCAGAAGTACCTAGAAAATGTGCATGTGTTTAAATACGTATATATCCATGTTTAATTTCAAATAGCAAGGCATGTATATTAAACTTTCACTAAGAAGAAAAAATGTCAACACTTTTCTCTGTATTGAATATCATCTTAAATTGGAAGTGTTCTGATCTAGGATTTGTTTTAATACATTAACATATTTTGCTGTTTAAAAAGGTATTTGCATATGGTTTAATTCAATGATAATGCTTTTGAGCTCCTTTAACAAGTCATTTTAAAATATATTTATGCAAATCTCTACAGGACATCCAGGTATTATCATTATAACTGTATTGTTATCGTGTATCATCACTGCTCTAGATGTACTACATTTATTGTACATGAAAATGATAAAGTTCATGATTGTACATTGTAGTGCACTGACAGTAAGTAGCAGAAAAACAAAGAACGTATTTTGGAGAATTCTACTCCATCTCTATGTGAACTTAGAAGGAGAGAGGAAAAGGGGAAGGGAAATATGCAAGCAACTCATAGCAGTTCTTTTCACACCAGTTAAAAAACCTTAAGGCTCTTTTAGGGATTTACTGAGCTATATGTATACCTAATGAATAGGATTTGAGAGGTCCTGGAGAGCAGGTGAGGTGCCCGAGGACTGGATGAGAGCCAACATCACTCCAGTCTTCAAAAAGGGCAAGAGGGAGGAGCCGGGCAATTACAGGCCGGTCAGCCTCACCTCCGTCCCTGGAAAGGTGATGGAGCAGTTCATCCTCGAGAGAATCTCCAGGCATATGAAGGAGAAGAAGGTGTTGAGCAGCAGCCAGCATGGATTCACCAAGGGAAAGTCATGTCTGACAAACCTCATAGCCTTCTATGATGGGATGACAGGCTGGCTGGATGAGGGGAGAGCCATGGATGTTATCTACCTTGACTTAAGCAAGGCTTTTGACACCGTCTCCCATGATATCCTCATACGGAAGCTCCGGGAGAGTGGACTAGATGAGTGCATGGTGCAGTGGATCGAGGGCTGGCTGGATGGCAGAGCTCAGAGGGTAGTGATAACTGGGGCTGAGTCCAGTTGGAGGCCTGTGGCCAATGGTGTCCCCCAGGGGTCAGTACTGGACCCGGTGCTGTTCAACTTGTTCATCAATGACCTGGATGAGGGCACGGAGTGCACCCTGAGTAAGTTTGCAGATTGCACCCTGAGCAAGTTTGCACCAAGCTGGGTGGAGTGGCCGACAGAACAGCCGTTCTCTGTTTTCATTGGTGGCCAGCGATAGGACGAGGGGTAATGGCCACAAGCTGGAGCACAGGAAGTTCCGTCTCCAGGTGAGGAGGAACTTCTTTACTGTGAGGGTGACAAAGCAGTGGAACAGGCTGCCCAGGGAGGTTGTGGAGTCTCCTACTCTGGAGGTCTTCAAAACCCGCCTGGATGCCACCCTGTGCCACATGCTGTAGGTGTGCCTGCTTGAGCAGGAAGGTTGGACTAGATGATCTCTAGAGGTCCCTTCCAACCTTGAATATTCTGTGATTCTGTGAAATTAAGTACTACAAGTAACAACACACTATTACTTCCATGTGAACATACTTATGATGTAGTTTTGGATCCAAAGAAAAAAGATCTATAAATGTCAAGTAATCAGTCAAGATTTTATTTAAATGAGAGAGAATTGGCACAGGAGTCCCTGTAATAAACCTCAGATTTATCAAAAAAAAAAAAAAAAAAAAAAAAAAAAAAAAAAAAAAAAAAAAAAAAAAAAAAAAAAAAAAAAAAAAAAAAAAAAAAGAATGAGACTTTATATGACAGTGTGTCTTTCCTGCTTCATCAAAATAGTTTATTCATGCTAAAGAACAGTTGCACCTCGTCATGCCTGTAATGAGATAAGATTTTTATCACATTTTTTCTTAGCGCATTTGATTGAATTAATGACAAGAAATCCTATTCCAATAGACTTAGGTAGTAAAAATAACATAAGTAATGATGGAATGGTGTGCAGTCAGCCAAAGTGAAAAACAATAGCAAGAACAATAATTTTCTCTCTTCAGAAATCTAATAGTGAGAAAAACAATATGGCAACATTTCAGGGAAAACTCTGAGATAGGCAGTAACTGGGTGAGCAATTTGAAGTAAGTTGTAAAGTGTGACCCTGTGGCAAAGATAATTTGATGTTGTCACGTGCTAGTAAGTTCAAAGCCTCAGGCTTCAAAACAATAACTCAGACTAGGTTTCTGGATTTGCCAGAATTTGGACTTAAACTTAGTTTGATCTTAAATTTATTCTAGCTTGAATTTGTATGTATTTGCAAAAATATCTGAGAAACTTCTATTGCATCATTGACTTGTTTTATGATAGAATATCTGTTGTAGTGCTGTTATAGCAAAAGTCAGATCTATTTCTTGTCCTGTAATTTCAAAGTTTTTAAAGTTATGCTATTAACTAACTTGTACCTTAATTTCTTTTTATCGTAACACATAAAGGAAATCATAACATATAAAAAAAAGTACCAACAAACCTATGTAATCTTTCTGTACCACAGGGGACTACAGAAAATAGAGAATACGACATAGCATATAAGGTTTTAGTCTAGACATATAGGAATAACTGAGCAGATTCAAGACTGAAGAGAAGGCACCTCCCAATATCAACATGGTATGTCAGATATTTATATACATTGATCAGATCGCGTTGAACCTTCTCTTCCCCAGGTCTCAGATTTCTCAGCCTCTCCTTACATGACAAAGGCTTGGATCCTTTAGTCATGGTGGTGGTCCTTCACTGAACTTGCTCCAGTAAATCCAAGCCATTTTTACTGGGGAGCCGAAAACCAGACACAGTACTCTCAGTGTAGCATCACCAGGACTGAGTAGAGGGGAACGATCACCTCCCTTGACCTGCTAGCAATGATTTTCCTAAGGCAGCTTGCGATACCATTGGCCCCAAGGGCACATTGTTGTTCATGTTAAACTTCTTATCCACAAAGACCCCAAGGTCCTTTTCGGCAGAGTTGCTCTCTATCAGGCTAGCCCCAAGTCTGTACTACTACTCTAGAGTTTCCTTCTCACGGGCAGAGCCATGCATTTTCCCTTGTAGAACTTCAGGAGACTCATGTCTGCTGTTTTCTGAGTCTATCAAAATCTCTGTGAACAGCAACATAGTCACCTGGTATATTATCCAAGCCCTCTGAATTCTTCATGATCTGTGAACTTGCTGAGGGTGCACTTAATCCCATCATCCACATCACTAACAAAGATATTAAACAGTACCCCATCCTAGTGTTGGTCCTTGGGAGACAACACTAGTGATTGGTCTCCAGCTGAATTTCATGCCACTCGTCACAAAACTCTGAGCTCTCATGTTACCAGAGTCAATGTCAAAAGTCTTAGTAAAGTTAAGGTAAGCAACCTCTGCTGCTCTCTCCTAGTTGCTTATTTCATCATTTAAGGCTATCTAGTTGATTAAGCATGATCACACCTTCATAAATTCATGATGACTGCTTTCAATAACTTTTCTGTCTTGAACATGTCTGGAAATGTTATCCAGGACTGCTTACCGTATTCTGCCACCCTTCCTGGGATCAAAATAAGGCTAACTGGGGAAGGAGGGAAGGAGGGAAGGAGGGAAGGAGGGAAGGAGNGGGAAGGAGGGAAGGAGGGAAGGAGGGAAGGAGGGAAGGAGAAGAATATATAAAGAGAAATATGATCCAAGGTAAGAGTAATCAAACGGGATATTTGAGTTAAAAAGATAGTGGTGTGCAAATAGTGATGAACAAGTTAGTAAGGAGTTTTTAAAAGGAAACATTACCAATAAATTGCAATATATCCAAGTAAGTGGAAAATGCACAGAGGATGCAAGATGAGAATACTGAATATTACCATGAATAATTACTTAGTATGTGCATAAAAGCAACAGTAATATCAACCTGTAACAAGGAAGACAAAAATGAGCACAAGAGTTATAGGAGAATTTGTCCACTGAATATGCTAGGAGAATTCTTCATGAGGGTTATCACAAAAGAGAAGGAATAAAGTCGAGCCTGCAGAGCAACAGGCCAGTTATATATATCAGAATAGGGAAGAATAGATCAGCTATTAGAATAAGATTCATTTCAAACAGGCATAGGAATAAAAAGCAAGAAACTTGCTAACGCAATTTCAAAGGCAGTAAATTGTTGATAATGCCTAGTGAAAGGGATAAGACAAGTTTCAAGTTCATTTGGCATTGTTGAGAAATTGATGAAGCTGATAGAAAATATCTACAGCAATTTAATGACTGGGAGGAGAATGGATAATGGCATCATTTAGTTTGACTGAGAAAACAAGATAAGAAAGATTAACCTTCTTACCAAATACATTTAATTCAAAATTGGGAGAAGAAATAGCTTAGCACTACAATATGACAGAGGAAAATGAGCTATGCTTTGTGAACAAAATATAAAAACTCTTGTGAAAAAGGTTTCACAAAAGAAATTGACCTCCTATCACTAATCAAAGATGACACAAAAAGTAAATGCAAAGCTAAACAAGAAAAGCAACAGATGTAGAATAAAAATCAATTTGAGCAAGACTGTGATGATTACAGAAAAAGACAGGCATGCTACTGCTACTGTTGCATCTGTTCAGTATCTGGATATTTGATAAATATCAACTATCAAAAGATATTTACAAAAAGTAAAGTCACCATGGATAAGACAACAGTCGTGATAATACTGTTAAATGACTCTGATTGTAATAGTATGTGGAAAGCCACTTGAGATGACTGAAGGAACAACAAGTATATAAAACTGAAGTAAATTAAATGGGAAACAAAATAATATTGGATGATGTGTAGAATAATTTGAGATTTTATAAGATGAAATTAAATGGATTTGTGATAGATGATGGAGGAGAGAGAAAAAATGTGAGGCTATGCATAGAATTCATGCCTTATATTACACAGTATGAAGCAACAAACTTATAAATCAAAACAATAGCATTGTTTGAATAAAACTCCATTTTATTCAAAAACAGAATTCAATAAAAAAACTATAATTGAAATTGACAATAAACATCAATACCAGAAGAGTTCACACAAATCTCAGAATATTGCTAGAGTCACCAAAAGGCATAATCAAGTCAAATACTATATCACAAAAGGCATGATTAAGACACATTCAACAACTTTTCATCATTTCTGCAATGATGAAATGTAATAATTAAATAATAGAATCTCTTCAGTAAGCTTAGTAATTTATCAGATTAAGTAGTTTTATTCAAAAATATTTTATCATTTACTCCTGCATAATTAAAATGTCCTTAAAATTGACATTTCAACTAGACACTAACTTTCATTAGAAATCTCTATAATAAAAGGATAGTTAAGAACATTTCTGATCATCTAACTCCCCCTCAATATTCTTCACAGCTGTGACTTACGCTTAGCTATCTCAAGACCTCTTCTTCTTTGCCATTCTCCAACTCTCTCCATTTTTTTTTCAGAGATTTTTTTCCTTATTTCTCTAGTTCCTATACTTACTCCCTGTTCTTCTAACATTCTCCTCAATTAGTTCTTCCATATTTTATATTTTCTCAAGGACTAAGTTCTTGTTGCTCTTCCCCCCTGCCCCCTTACTCTCCCATTTCCTGTTCTTCAGAGACCTGTTCTTCACCTGCTTCTACTCTGGAAATCAGGAACACCTTTGTACTATTGATTTGATATTTTATCCTTGGAAAACTTATTTCATCTTTTGTATGTGTGACTCATTTGCTAGGTCCATCCAGTCAAAAATCTTAATTATGGATCAAGATCCCATTATCCTAAACACTATCCATACATAGCCAAAAGATTACACCTAGCCAAACTACAAAATCTCTTTAGCTTGTTTTCCTCATTTTAATTTTCCTCTTGCCTTGGCCATCTTTTGTCTACTGTGAATTCTCCCATTATTTGTCCACTAAAAATTTTGAGACCTAAGAGTGATTTGTGTTATCAGCCTGATACCATGCATATTTGTATGTAAACAGTTGCAATTTCCTGCTTCAGACTTTACACCTGTCTGTGAGATTTTAGATACTGTGAGCCCAGAATGACTTAGAAAAGACTTCTCTATCACAAGAACAGAGAAGATCCTGTTCCGATATCTCTATTCTATACAACTGCACGATCAGTACAGTCAGTCTCAACCATAACTATGTTACTTTTACTCTAATCCAGATTGATGACTAGTTTTGCACTTACCTCACTCAGGAATGTTAGCAACATAAATCACTGAGTTTGGTCTCAGGTAAGTCAACAGAGATTGTTTCTTAAATACAATAAGAAGCAGAATATGAATTAACTGCATCAAGTAATAACATTCAGCCCCTGTGAAACAATTTGCCATTTTTGTTCTAGAGTCTGCATACTCTGTTTGAAGTGAAAGACCCCTTGCTCTCTTCTATAAGCCTATTACTGAATGCAAAGCATCTCAGAAGATTACTTTTCTCGGCCTTATGTTGCAAGATGGGCTATATATCAGCTCCATTTGAAAACCTAATTGTAAATTCTTGTTTTAAAAAAAAAATGTTTATTATGTAATAAATGAAGTTCTATGTGTTCAATCTGGTCATACCAGATACCATAAATATCTGGTATCTGGTCTGGTTTAGACATGAAACTAAAGGTATGGTGAGGCTGGAGCCAAGACAGATCTATAGTTGAAAAATACTCTGAACAATTTTTATCTGTATGATATCTCTGATGTTTGATTACACTGCAGCACATATCTTGGCATGCTTGTCAATCTGCCCTTATTTGAAGTTAACATTCTTTTGGGAAAAGGGAAATATCATTATGGAAATTGCTTGAGTGAGTGATTCTGTCTCAGTGTTTTCACAGTCAGTCTGGGAGTTCTAATAACAGGTATCAGAATGGGATACCCTTCAGAAATCAAAAAAAAAAAAAGAAAAAAATCTGAGATGCAGAGAGATGATAGGTCTAAGAAAGCAGAGATGTACTACTCATTATAAAATATTCTATTTTCCTGACACATTATATTACCTGTTTAGTATCATTATATGGCTCACAGTAGCAAGCAACACCTTCTCAACATACAGTCTCAGAGTTAATGTGATGAAGTATTTTTGACTTAAGCATTCCATTCAGCTATGTATAATTACTTGGCCCATGCCCATTTCTAAAAGTTGCTAGTCCAAGCCAAAAAAAAAAAAAAAAAATCAAAATTAATTTTTATAATATCAGTGCAAACTCCTATATATATGTTTTTATGTTTTCTCAGTTGAGTAAGCACTTATTTTTCTCTACTCTCCTACTTTGTTGTGTAAAATAAACATTGTTTACTTTCATCAAATAGTCAATATTTTATATTTTGTTTTAATCATCATTTAAAGTATAGCCTCAGAATCTATTTACTGGAATTTTTTTTTAACCTGCCTTTTTTTTTAACCTACCTTTTTTTTTAACCAACCTTTTTTAAGATCTCGAAGGGAAGGGCTCTGGAGCGGACGCTCGTGCCGGAGCTCCTTGTCTAGAGACGAGCCACTGCGGCCCAAAGCCGCCGAGCGAGAGAGCGCAGGCAGCGAGCAGCGCGAGGCAGCCCCGGCGCCGACCCCTGAGCGGGCAGCGCGGAGCCCCGKGCCCGAGGCGGCTCTGACTCAGCGGGGGCGGAGCCGGCAGCACAGGCGGGAGTTTTAAAAGCTGTGAAACTGCAGTTTTAGCTCAGATCTCGAAGGGAAGTGCTCTGGAGCGGACGCTCGTGTCGGAGCTCCTTGTCTAGAGACGAGCCACTGCGGCCCAAAGCCGCCGAGTGAGAGAGCGCAGGCAGCGAGCAGCGCGAGGCAGCCCCGGCGCCGACCCCTGAGCGGGCAGCGCGGAGCCCCGTGCCCGAGGCGGCCCTGACTCAGCGGGGGCGGAGCCGGCAGCACAGGCGGGAGCTCAAAGGTCGCCCCCAGGGAGCGCGAGCAACCAGGAGCGCGGCGAACAGAGCGGGCAAACAGGGCGTGGCGCGGCAGTAGGGCGTGGCGCGGCAGTAGGGCGTGGCGCGGCAGTTCGCGCAGGGCGGTCCCTCCCCGGCGAGCAAAAGAATCCTGCCCACAGTCTCTTCCGTCAGCAGAAAGGCAGGGGAAACCATGGTGTCTGCTCGCCAGAAAACTCGCGCCAGGAAGACTGTGGCAACCTAGACTGAACCGCCACAGAAGCATGCAGCGGTCCAGGTCACTACCTGCGAGGAGTGCCTGAGCTTTTCTTTGGTGCCAGGGAGTGGGGAAAACACTGCCTGCCTTAGGTGTGAGCAGGTGGAGTCCCTGCTCAGCCTGGTGGTAGAGCTGAAGGAGGAAGTAGAAAGGCTCAGGGCTATCAGGGATTGTGAGAGAGAAATAGACTGGTGGAGCTCTGTTCTGCAGTCCTCCAAGGGTATGCGCCCAGAAAACCTCCCAGTTCAACCTGAAAAAACAGCACCCTCTTGCTTCAGGGCAGAGGGAAGTGAATTAACAAAATCTAAGGATGAACAACAATGGAAAAGGGTCCCTGCTCGGGGGGCAGGACAACCCTTCCCCGGCCCACCCCACCCCCAGCAGTGACCACGTCTAATAGATTTGAGGCCTTGGACCCTGGGGAGCAGTTAGATGAGGACGCCAACCAAGGCCCATCTAGGGGGCAGTCTGCAGAGAGAGCGTCAGCTCCA
>NW_020455443.1:0-1024 GCF_003342845.1 Nothoprocta perdicaria
AAGAAGTTAGCTATGGAGCTATGGAGGCAAATGGATAAATGGAGAGAATAAAAAGATAATCTATGGCACGGGTTTTAGAGCATTCATCTGGAAAGGTGAGACCTCATTTCCAATCTATATTTCAAGTCAAATTAGGTAAAATGGAGAGCTGAAAACAAGCCTTTCACAGTAACTGCTCTAGTCTCTGAAAAAAATTATATAATAGAGTGTGGAAAGTTGAACGTGACTGTACTCAAATACAGTCATGAAATGGATTGTTTAAAAAGAAAGTGATTTGTATTCCAGACTGAATACAAAGTCAACAGTCCTCAAAACAGATCGAATTTCCTAAAAGGTCTTAAGGACCTTCTCAGATGCTTAAGAAGAATGGTTCCACTTCTGAAAATTTGCTATCTCTGAAACATGTTTATGTTATGTCTCTGAAATAGGTTTTCTCTTTGAACACTTTTAAACTGTGGTCACATTCCCTAGGCAGCAGGACACATGGGAGCCTTTGTAGTTTCAGCCATCAGAATTTCTTTGATATAGAGAAGATAGATATATGATATAGAGAAGACCAAGTGTAGGAAAGAGAAATATGATTAAAGGACTGGAGCATCTATTTTATGAGGAAAGACTAAGCCAGCTAGGCCTGTTTAGCTTAGAGAAGACTGAGAGGAGATCTGATTAATATCCATAAGTACCTGAAAGAAGAATGTAGGGAGGATGGGGCCAAACTCTTCTCAGTGGTGGCCAGTGATAGGACAAAAGGTAATGGATACAGTTTGAAACACAGGAAGTTCCATCTGCATGTGAGGAAGAACTTCTTCATTGTGAGGTTGACAGAACCCTGGCACAGGCTGCCCAGGGAGGTTGTAGAATCTTCTCCCTCTCTGGAGATCTTCAGAATCTGCCTGGATGCCGCTCTGTGCCATGTGTTATAGCTGTCCCTATTGAGCTGTCCCTATTGAGTTGGACTAGATGATCTCTAGAAGTCTCTTCTAACCTCAACCATGATAATATACATTTTTTTTTTCATCTCCTA
>NW_020455444.1:0-1003 GCF_003342845.1 Nothoprocta perdicaria
CGGCGGCGCGCAGCGGCACGGCCGTCTCGCCGCAGCCGTAGACGTCGCAGGGCGCGTAGCCGCGCAGCACGTCGGGCAGCGCCGGCGGCCCCACTGGCACCTCCAGGGCCACGTTGTGGCACACTCCAAAGTGGGCCAGCCCGGCGACGCTGGCGACGAAGTCGGGCCGGTCCAGCGCCGCGGCCAGCGCCTGGGCCTTGCCCCGCTGCAGCGCCGCGCTCACGGCACCGGCCTCTCCGCGGCGCCGCCACTCGCCCAGGATGCGCTCGCGGTTCTTGATGATGCGGCAGATCTGGGGCTGCGAGACGCCGAAGCGCCGGGCCAGCTCGCTCTGCGACACCTTGGGCCCCTCGAGCTGCTCCAGCACGCGCACCTTCTCCGCCAGCGACAGCTCCCTGCGCTCCTTGCGCGCCGGGGCCGGTGCCGCCGCGGGGACCGTCACCAGCGGGTCCCCTGCACTGCCCACCCGGTGCTGCACCACGTCAGGGCCCTGCCCGCAGCCGTCCCGGCACCGGCGTCCCGGCCAGGGCTGCGTGGCGGCGGCACCGCTGCTCTCCATGCCGGGCTCCGCGGTACCGTCCTCGCTGCTCGGCTTCCTCCGGGCGCCTGCGGGGAGGAAGAGCGGGAGGGCAGCGGCGCTCGGTGCGGCACCAGCGCGGGGTTCAGCGCGGGACCGGTTCAGGGCTTGCTCAGCGCAGCACCAGCACGCAGTCCGCACGGGGTAAGTGCGGTCCCGGTTCGGGGCTCAGCCCACACGGTCCCGGTTCGGGGCTCGGCCTGCGCGGTGCCGGTCCCCCGCGGCTCACACCCCGGCGGGGCTCGCGGGGCGGCGCCGCTCCCGGCCGCCGCGCTCCAGCGGGGCCCGCGGGTGGGTCCGGCGGTACCGGGACCCGCCGGGCGGAGCGCGGGGGGTCAGTGACCGGCGGGAGGGGGCGGTACCGGGGGGGCGGCACCGGGGGGGCGCGCGCCGGCCTTACCCGCGGGCACGGGGCGCTCCCGCCGC
>NW_020455445.1:0-13875 GCF_003342845.1 Nothoprocta perdicaria
TTTTTTTTTTTTTTTTTTTTTTTTTTTCAGTTGAAGAGCAGAAAGGTGAAGTCTGGAGTTTTCTTTAGAAACCAGGAAAGGATATTTCACAGAAAGGCCGATATGAGGCTGATGATGATGAAAGAGATAAGAGAGCAGCTCACAGTTAGTTTTTCTCACTTGAGAGAGAATTCCTGACAAAGACTGACATACAGCAGATAACTGAGTGAATTTTCCCAATTTTTCTGTTGGCAATGAGGATGGACTCTTTGCAATGGCAGCAGAAGGGCCAGGAAGACAAAAGTGCTAGAAGCTGCAATTAGCACTTCATAACAGAGCCCTACTGCCATGGTCATCTACAGAAACCACATTGCTGTTTTTCCACTGCCACTGTCATTTGGAGCAATCTCTGACCATGGAGCAGTTCCTGACAGCTGCTTCTCCCAGCTCACACAGTGAATTTGCACCTCACCTTCACACTCCCCCATGTATTAAACGGAAGATGCTGGCTTGGCAGAGAGTATTTGATATGGTCCCAGATGAAGGATTTCCATCGCACAATAGCTTCTACTTCAAGGTCAAGTTAGGCACCTTGTTTTGGATGAGAGGTGGCATTTTGGGGCCTTTGCACTGTCCAGGACTTTTTAGCACACGGTTTAAACAGTTCTATGCTTGGGCTGTTCTGAAATCTACTCTTGAGGGCAGATTTTCCCCCCCAACCTCATGTGAGGCTGTGGGTCAAAGCCTGTGGGTTTTATTTCTAAAGCYTGTGACGAGGCTTTAGACCCTCCTGTGGCTGCACCAGATTAATGCAATCACCAAAGCAGCAGGTACTGAGCTCTTAATTACATCCATGGTTTCTAATATTAATTACAGCCATAGTATGTGCTAGCTGCATCCATCAATTCTAATTATTCTAAGGGACTTGATTCAAAATGGTGAGAAAAATGCAAAGCTATATTCCTGTCTTTTTGTGGTAAGATCATAACCTTTGGATCCCAAAACACCAGAAGAAGCAGCAGATGATTCACTGCCTCAAAGACAGCCTGGGCAGATGAGATGCCCAGGCCACAGACCTGGGCCTGCAGGGTTTGTTTTTGGTTGGTTGGTTGGTTGGTTTTGCTCTTAGGGTGTTTTCCTTCATGGGAAACCTAACTGCAGCTATTCCCTGGTGAAGAGCTTTGTCTCTTCAAGAGGCTCTGACCACTGCCAGGGCTGGGGCCATGGGCCAGGCCCCATAGAGAGCAGCCCTTGCCATGCGTGGGACCCACTCTGGCGGGTACAATCTCCCGTGCCCTTGGGCGAAGAGCAGATGGTTGTGCCAGGGGCCAAAGGCTTTGCTTTTCTTTCTCAGTAAAGATTGTGTCAGGTTATGGTTTTAATGAGGGTTGTAAAAGGGTGACTCATGCCCAGAAATTTTTCTGTAGCGGGACTTTGGATGCCACTAAGCACACAGCTGATGGTGATAACTGAGGAGCTTTGTTATATGCGTGCTTGGATGGGTCTATAGGCTCTTATTTGCTTGGGGATTGGGTTATACCTGATATTTGAGTAAAAGAAATCTAAAGCCTCCAATCTGCTGGCTACAAACCTTATGCAGGAGTCTGATTCAAGACGAAGGCTGATGTAGCTCAGGTACAAAGGCTTTTCTCACSTTTTGCAACCTGCCTGGCTGGGAAGACCTCAGAGGTTGGTTCTGCACACTGGTCACAGATTTAGGACCGAGCCTGAGGACCATCAGCCACTCCAGCACTCTGGAGCTTTCCCACTCCTCTAAAATGTAGTATCTAGCCTAGGGTGTTGCAGAGCTCTGCACCATCTGAGAGGCTGTGAAGAACATTGTCCTGAATTACATTCCGTCTTTTCTTAAGTATAAAGCTCTGTCTGGATAGACTTAAGGGCAGGGTTGATTAGTACTGCACMCTCAGTGTCCTTCAAGAACAGAAGTCATTGGTGGTGTTTAGAGAAACTGGAGGAAAGGAGCTGGCAATATTAGCCTAGCCTATTGGTCATCTTCTTTCCTGTTTCCTAATGTATTATTTAAACTAGTTTAGGTTTTATTTTAATTTACAAGATAGAAAAGACAGCTTGCTCCTGGGCAGTGGCTGACCAAAAGATTCTCAGTGTTATTTATGGGTTCCAGGTTCTTTCATGCATCAGGGCAAAGATCCGTTAATTATTTCAGGTTACAGTTACTTATATTTTGCCCTGCAGCCAGGCAAACTTGGAAACCTTACAGAACACATTAATCTTCTATACGCGACCTTTTAGAACCATTTTCTGTACCTATATGAAGGCAACTGCTGTTTAAACCAGCCTGTTACACAATAACAAGGCCAGGTAAGACTTCTGCTGTTAATTCTGAAGCTCAGAAAATGTACTCTGAAACACTTTTCTAGGAAAAGCCCCATTATATTTTTTTTCTAAGAAATATTTATGATGAGATTTAATTCTTTATAAAGAAAAATGTGGTACCCTGGCAGAGAGACATTCTCTCAGTATTTTAGAAAATTAGTTTAAGGCCAAGACCTTTATATAACAAAGAAGTTTGATTATTTCTCTGCATCCTCATCTTAATTTGTTGATCACTGTGGTAAAATGCTAAACTTTGTAATCAGTGCATAAAGAGCAGACACGTTCCAGTCTCTGCCTCTAAGGGTGTTTGATGTCACAGTAAGAGAATAAAACTGTTTGTGTCTCAGAGCTCTTATGGTTGACCTTATTTTATTAACTGTATTGTTGAAGACTTTTTTCAGTGTCTAGGTGAAAATATCAAACTATGAAACTCTTTCTGAATGTCCTGTTTGCCCTTCGCTGATAGCATTTTTATGACACACGTTAATAATTCATGGGGGAAAAAATCATCATGGTTAAAATTCTACTCCTAGTTGCCTAAAAGCAGCTTATTGACCTTTCTGATGGCTTTTCCTTCCTTTTTATTTTTTTTTTTAATTGGCTTATCCTTAAGTTTTGTTGAACGCCGAGCTGTGACTCAAGGCACAGCTTTTTGCTTGTGTGACTGTGGATAACCTCGAAGTGCCTGGAGCCAGCGGAAAACTCAGGAGGGATAAAAGAGACACGACAAATTGAGGGGTATATGATTCCTCAGAAGAACAGGATTTGCCTGTCGGCAAGCCGGGGAGTGCACAGCAGGGGATGCTCTGCTGGCCCCGCTCTTCAGAGCTCATTTCCATTATGCACAGGCTGCTTATCACAAAAATGGATGAGCACTGGCAGTGAAAGCTGTCGATAAATGGTTTATCAGTGGCACCTTCCAGCCAAAAATGTGCAAACGCTGACAATACTGCTATGAAATAGTGAGGCTTTACTTATCTGTACATTGAGGTGGGGGAAGTTCAGCATTTGCCCTTGCTCTTTGCTAAAGCTGAGTCCTCTGGGCTGAATTCTAGCTCCTTCCTGGTTGTCCATTTGGATACGAAAAACAAACAAACAAACCAAAAGATGGAAGATGGAACTTGTAGCCACATGTGTTGATTTTGACAACTGAATAAACAGACCAGTGCATTTGGAGGAATCTGACGTTCATGACACAACACAAGTTGTGTAGTGATGCTGCTCCTGAAGATACAGCACCAGGCTCTGGATCTTTTAAAGTAAAGGGATATTTCTGAGATTATATAGTCATTACAAAAGCAACAGAGATCACAGTATTTTGGTTTTGTTTTGTTGTGGTTGTTTGCTTTTTTTTTTTTTTTTTTTTTTTTTTTTTTAAGGGGCAAGAGAATAAGGTAGTGATAAGTTTGAAGATATTTCCTAGAGTATTTTTGCCCTATTTATGGTCATTTATTTATGGCCATTTTCACCATTGTGTATTCAGCAGTAGGCTAGGGTTATTTGTGAAAAAAAGAGCATCTTGTTTCCTTCTCTTTTTTTGCTCTTGCCTATGCCTAAAATAGGAGTAGTTCCTGGGCTGTCTGCATTGGAGCCAGTGTGGAAAAAAATAGTTCTAAAAAGCTTCTAACTCAACTTCTACATTATCTCTCAGCTCTATGATTGAATCTAGCCTGCAGTAAACAACTATTTACTGTAAAGTAATCAATATTCTGTTCTAGCTAGTCTGGAGGAGGAAAAAATTGTGATGAGCCATTAGCATGAGCAGTGCCAGCATAATTCACACTATCTGATGATCTGTCTTTGATGCTGCTCCCAGCACTGTTTTATTTCTTACCATTCCATCCATTTCCATGTGTTCCTGAAGTCTTTCTTGGAAGAGGTCCAACATTCCCAGGAGAAGTCAGCTTCCCTAGACCAGAGACACGAACACAGCCTGGCTGCAGGCTGGTGTTGATTCAAGTTTCACCCGTACTGAGGGTTCCTCCATCATAATATTCATAAAACATAACAAGAAACACCAGCTAACAAGTACCCTGCTGGCCAGGCTGGCCTCAAGCTGCTCTCTCCTGGAGAAGTAAATGAAAGCACCGTGTGTTTCCCTGGTCTGTAGGTACAGTCAGCTGTTCTCGTCAGTATCTCTCATTAAAAACCTCATTCCCCACCTCCTCCTTCAGGGAATTCATTTTCATTTGTAATTCTGGGGATTAGCTCGCTGTAAAGACACCAGGCACAGCAGTCAAGCTACATGCTGAAAGGCAATGCTGTATTATCACAGCTTTAATTCACCAGGCTCATCAGGGTTTTAATCTCAAGGTCCAGGTGRCTTTTCTGAACCACAGGATTCAGAGGGATTTCTTGCAGCTACTGCCATTTTATTTGGGAAGCAAACCTTCAGCAGCAGCAAGAGATTTTCTTCCTACAGCCGTGCAAGGTTGCCAGCAACACATACTCATGTTTCCAAGGAGGAGTTATTCCTCCTGGATGGAGCATGACGGACCACATAGTGGCAACTGCAAAGCACAGCTTAGATTTGCAGCCCAGAGTCTAGCAAGGCTGAGAAATTGATTGTGATATTAAGATGCTAAAAATAAGGTCATGTTTTCTTACAGCCTGGAAAAATAATCTACTGTTCAGCCTGAGAACCTACCCTTTCCCCCTGGAAACCGCCCAGGTTGCTACTGAAACATGACAAGAGAACAGCCARTCTCTGTGCTGCAGTTGGTCCCAGTCAATGTCCATTACATCTAAGGATGTATATGCACAAAAAGAGTGAGGAAGAGGATGGATAACAGTGAAGACACCCTGGGATGCCAAAAGAATGCGGGAGCTTGTACAAGCTCCACATTATAGGACCACTGAGGAAAGCTAACAGAGAAAATTAAACCTAGCCCTCTTTAGAGTAGACTCTCTGTCCTTGGAGATCTTCACAACTAGACTAGACAAAGCCTTGAACACCCTGATCTAAGTTAGTTCTGCTCCAGAGATCCCTTCAGCTTAAATTATTACATGATCTGCTAGCTCGGGATAGCAGATTGCTTGCCTGCAAGGGAACATTGCACTCGATGTGGCTCTGGGTGCTGACGTGGATGCTGTGGATGCTGAAGGGTGGCAGGGCTCCTACTTCTAGAAAGCAGCTGTCAGAAACACCACAGAAAAGGAAACTTCACAGTTTGACATTCTAAAAGACACATTACACGCTTTCCTCCAGGGAAATTGGTTCTTGTCTGCATTTTCCAAGCTGTACCTTTCATGACTCTTCATCAAGAAGCAATATTAGCTATTATTATTGTAGAGTAAATGAAAGTCTAAATAAGCACTAGATGTGAACTGTTCTTCCAGACTTATATTGCTGTATTTGACAAAATAGACCATGATTTTTCTTCAGCGCCTCTAAGGACAGCTCATGGCTTGGCTACCATGGGGTAACATCAGGATCCACCAGGTTCCTGAAACACCTGTAATACTTTCTTGTTGTTTACCAAAGCTTGTGTTACGCACTATACACATTCCAGCTGTCCATATTATTCTTCTTTTTAAAATGTATATGCACATTTAGCCTTGGGGGGCTTCAAAGAGCTGATAAATTACATCGATCTTCCCCAGACAGAAAGCACTGCAAGGCGACTGCATGACCACTGTCCAAGCCTTCAAGCTGCATGCAGTGGACACAATGTTTTCATGGGTAGATGGGCAGGAACCAGCTCAATGAAGACTGGATCCAGCATGGGATGGTTGCACTCAAAAATCAAATAATCAGTGATGAGATATCTCTGAAATACAAATGAAAAGCATTTTTCCCACTTAAGACACTTTCAAGCATCACTTCCACACTTACTCAGCTGCACTTTGGTGGTAAYATTTGTCACTCATCTTCAGCAAGAAGTGTGAATTTCTGACCTGCTTAAAAACTGCGCAGAACATTTCCTCTCCTGTTCTGCTCCTGGGATTAAACTACTTGCTTTTATACTGGTTAATAACAACAACAAAAAATGCCCTCTTTCTTTTGGGATGCTCTGAAATATATCAAATAATTGAATATACTAGTTCACATATCTGATCCAATATGTGTAAATACAGGTCTTGCTCCCATTTCAGATGCCTGGTTATCTCTCCATGCGCTGCAGAAGCCTCCAAAGTGCCAATATCTCAGGAGACGGTTTCAAGAACCAGGCAAGACAAAGCAAGCAAGACAAAGCAATTTAACACTGTGATTTTGCCTTGGAGTGTTCCTCCATTTTTTAGTGTGTGACAGATCATCAAATTGATTTCTTCTCATGTAGACTTTTCTATTTAATTAGTGTGGACCAAACTAAATTGACATTAGTGTACTTAAGGTGCCAATGTAATCTAATGCAATTATCCTGACATAGACTTCTTAATAAGTACCCTATAATTTTCTTTTTTTAATAAGGGTAAGTACAGGTGCTCTAGGAAATCCTTCATTGGAATTAAGTGTCTTTAGATAAGAAACCTATTCCACCTGATTCACAGTTGGGGACAACCTGACACACAGAATCCAGTATCTTAGAAATAGTCCCCTAAATTATTCTGTTGTATAGAAAGGGTTGAAATTGAAAAAAACAAAAACAACAACAAAAAAACCTCCAATCACCTTTTCTTCTTGTTCTTGGCTTGACAAGATCAATTACAATATTTTCCTTACTTTAATTTGGCTTGATGTGCTTAAACATCTTGCCAGCCTGTTAACAATGGAGAGTTTTGTTCTCAGTCAAAATATTGCTTTAAAAGAAAGAAAGCAGTAAAAGAACAGAAAACCTTCCTCCTATTTTATTTCACATGCACAAAAAAAAGGAACTCAGAATCAGAAACATCTCTGAGCAAAAAGAGAAAAGTTTTGTCTTTGACATGCAGATTCGACAAAATTATATTTTTATTAAGTGAAGTAGCTTAACATCAAAAAAAAAAAAAAGGGGTTTGGTTACAAGAGCCCTCCCAGTTTCTGTAGTATTTGGAAATCTGCGCTTGTTTAATTTCATTCATAATTCAGTTATTATTTTAAGAAGACTTTAGAAAAAACCTCCATCTTACGCCTTCTCTGCATAAGATGCCTCTGCTTAAGCATTCAGAAATGCATTTGAAACGCTGGTTTATAGAAGATGTAAAATATGCACAATAAAAGGGATTAGCCATATAAAYAGTGTCATTAGAAAGACACAGTTAAGCTAAATTGCATCTTCTTAAATTTGCATGGGTCTCATTAACTTCTGAAGGAGCCTTGCAAATATGTCTAAGAGCATATTTCATCTTTTTGAAGTGCAAATTGACCCCTCCCCATCCCAGCTCAAAGCTCCAGCTTATCATTGCAGAACCTAAGAGCAATTGTTTTCCTTTTTTTGGTAGTATAGTCTACAAATTGTACCTGCAGTTGAAGTGTTATTACTATTGAAGAGGCAGTTCAACACACAGCCTTTCAGAGTTGTGTGCACAAAATTCATTCYTGATGCAGCTTTGTTGCAATCTTGATTCCTTTGCAGTCAGCAGGGAAACTTCACAATTTCACCTTGATTTTCAATGGACCATGCGAGCAGTTGATGAAAGTCAACTAAAAACATCATTAACTCCAAGGCAGCTAATATGGACTGTTGTTTTGTAATTCCCACTTCATTACATGTGTACGATTTCCATGCCTGGAGAAGTGGAAGGAGCAACCTTGCAAACATGCTTGCAGGCATTGTCTTTCTCTTCTGTCTTTTCCTAAGGCTTTATGCTGACAAATTCTCTGAACAGCCGGAGGATTAATAACCATTTCTCCAGTTTATTGAGGGAACTTTTAACATCTCCACCACTGAATCTTCCTCTGCAGCAAAGTGCATTATAAACTGTGTGATGGAACATGCTTCAGTATTACTGTCCACTGTAACCACCAAACGAAGTCCTCTATGCTCTTCTGAAAGAAAAAGGGTGCAGAAAATGAAGACCAAAAGGTCAAGGTAGATGTGGATATTTCTAACCCTCTGAAAGAAAAAAAAAGCCTTTGCAGGATCACATATGACAAATTAAAAATACCAGACTGCCTATAAAGGCCAGATTCGTTCCCTGTTACAATGGGAAGGGATATACCAGGCATTTGGCTGACAAGCTAGTAAAAGCAAAAAAACCTCACTCTGTAAAGAAAACAGTATTCTTGCTATACAGATTGTCAGTAAGGTGCACATCAGTCCCATTTAATGGCATGTGCTACATGTCAGCTCACATCTGTTTGGAGCAGCAGGAAGCACAGCAAGGTAGGAACAAAGGGCATTTAAGAGACTGAAGGGAATATTGTGTACCCTTCCAAGCACAGCAACGCTTTGATGGCCTTGGATAAGAACATAAAATGATTTCTGACACATGCCAGAGGGGTCAAGGTGAGATAGCCTCATTTCTGAGAAAAATAAGAAAAGCCTTGTTATGTTTTGATCTTGCGAAAGCAACTTCTAAAATTCACAATTCTTTTTGAACGTGAACAGTAAGTTGAGCTCTCCTTGCTCAGGATTTTTTTGTGGTTTTCTTTAGTTTTGTTCTCTCTGAATAAGAACCAGAATAACCTACAATAAATATGCTCCTCATATCTGCAAAGAAATCCGGGCTCTGTGTCCCCCTGATTGCGGCTCACTGGGAAAGCTCATGCCAAAAGGAGGGAATGTCCTTTCCCACGGGGTTTAAGCAGAAGCTGATGAAAGCCCCGGATGCAGCAGCAGTGTCTCTGCTTGCCGGGGCTGGTGTCATTATGAAGGGACTCGCTGAGGCTGGAGTGGAGCGAGGCAGAGGGGAGCAGGGCTGCCTGTTTGTGTCTCTCTGCATCCTAATTGCAAGGAAGTGTTTTGGGAACACACAGCTGCCGTTACACATGGCACTGGCCCGTGTTTGGAAGCAGACACCAATGYCTGCTTAACCAGCCCTTGGCGACTTACCCACCCGCAGCAGCCACCCGCTCCAACAAGGAGCACCGCAGCCCACAGGCAGGCAGGACYGTCAGCTCACCTGGTGCGTTCCTCCAGAACAGCTGGAGCAGCCTTGTGGCTGAAGGCCTCTTGGGATGGAGAGGCTGTTTTTGTGGGAAYGCAGCGCTTGGGAGCAGTAATGCCTGCTCTGTCAAGCCAGCTGGTGGAGGTAAACATGGCTGAGACTGAGCTAGAGAGAGATGAGATTTTCCCCAGACCCCCCTATAGCCCACTATAGCTCAGGACAGACTGAGCAACCTCTGGCTTCGTGCTAATTTAGCTGTGAAGCTTTCTAATGGACATAAATGTCTTTAGCTATTCTAAAGCAGCTTTCAGACAAGTCTTTTTCAGATGCACAATATTCATACCTCTGTTTGACTTCTCAGTTTGATAATTTTTTGTTTGGTTGGTTGCTTATGCAAGGAGCTATAGGACTTTGAGGAATTAAAGGAAATTTAAGGGATTATTGGCCTGGCAACCACTATACACTGATCATCAGAACAGGGCCGAGGTAATAGCTGATCTCTCTGATATCCTGGCTTATTCAAAGCTAAATTGGCCATGCTCAAGGCTTAGCACAAAGACTGCTCTCCTTGACCATCTCCTAAATCTTCAGGACAGCCTGTGCTCCAGGATAAAGACTGTGCACAGAAGAGGAGTACTTTATACAAGGGGGCAGGAATCACCTAGATCACAGTTCACCTCATGATTTTTAAACCTGCTGAATCTATTGAAACTTCAGCTCTGACAGCAGATGCAGGGAAAATGCCATTTCTGAGTTGTAGCCATTGCCCAAGGTGTGCATTATGGTCCCCATAAACTGCTGTTCTCCACACTGACTACTCCATTTATTTCCCGAGATAGCATCTCACCATCACAAATGAACCAGAGTGGTTCATGTTATCTTTGTGTAACACCAATAGCTTTTTCATGTCATGCTTATCACTCACAACCACCCTGTGTCTGGCAGCTGGGTTGACCTTTGGTACATTCATTATTGTCCACGGTTAGATAGCACTATATATTTATACAATGCTTTACAAACAGAGGGACATCATTCCTCTTCCAAAGAAGTCCTATACCAGTTTTAAAAGTACAGTATCAGGGGAAAAGTTGATTCAAGGTTAATGAGCTATTTAGGTATGATGGGAGAGGAACCACATATGGAATCACTGTTGAGCTCTGCCAGGCAAATTAATGCCACTCTCACCTGCTATCACCAGGAACAGAAGCCAGTTCAGCATCTGACGTGGCAGTAGCTTTRAAACAGCAGAGTGACTACAGACATTTTCCAGCTCTGCTCTCACCCTTCCTGCAATAAAACCAGGCTTTGCGAGCAGGACCCTGCACAATATCAGGGTAGACAGAAGTACTGGGGCAAAGCAAGCATAAAGCTTCCACTACACTTGTAGAGACGCATCCTGCTTTAAATCATTCTGTTATTTCATTTCTCACTGGGGCTCCTGAGGGTCCATCAGTGCTACCTGCCCACCTCGCATCACACACGTGCTCCCAGGAGAAGAGACAGCCCATGGTCTGGGCAGCCAGGCACAAACGCAGCCCTTCCCTGGAGACCTCCAGGGAGCATCGTATAAAATGTCCTTGGCAGCTGATTCTTCGATGTCATGATTTGTTTGATCTACTCTTTTATTCAAAGTGGGAGAATATTCACCCCTTTGTCACAAACACAATTTTGTCAGACCTGCCTTGGAGCTACTTGTGGGGCTGACTTGTCCCTACCCCCTGAGGCAGCCAAACGTGCTCTGCAGCCACAAAGCTGGCACGTCCCAAGGGCTGGATTTACAGTGATTTTCATTGCACTTCCAGGAGGGTGGCTGGCCAAAAGGAAGGGGCTCCCTGTAAAACCTGTCAAATGCAAGGGTGACTGTCACACCTGTGCACGGCAATGCTGGAACCCCGCAATTTAGCCTGGGACAGCCCTCAGAGCCAAAAGAGAACTGAATCTATTCTGAACCTTTTGCCTTTGGAATAATGATGTGAAGAGCTGCTTTGAACTCCTCATGCCCATGGGTTCTTCCACCATACTTTTTTTCTGGAGCAGAACAATTCTAGGGCATCATGGTCTGCAACCTTTTCATCTTCCACCTGGAGTTCCAGTTTTTGCAAGGTTTCACTTCGTGTTTCAGAAGCATGCAGTTTTATATGTGAATATTAAACAAAATGTACTGCACAATTACCTACAAATTGCCATGAGATGGATGTTGATTACAGTAAATAAGAACTGAAGAGGCTGCATAGAGGCAACTTGAAAGCAACAAAAATGAAGCTCATTTATGTTCTCTCAGCCTGCCTCCACTAGTTTTGTTGCATATACACTGCATTTTCTACTCTGATTGAAATACAAATTACTTTCTATGTGGGAAGGTCTAGTCAGGAGAAAGAATGCCTTAATCTGCAGGTTTCAGAATTCTATACTTTAAAATGTAGTATTTAGTCAAAAGTCAGGGTATGACGCTGAGCAGCCTGACCTGGACAAGTGAATGGAGGAAGTTCCTCCCTAAAAGGTCAATCTTCCTACAGGGTTTTTCCAGGGTGACCACCTCACCCCTTTGTCATCTGTCCTTCCACTAAGATCTCTGCATAAGCACTGCATACTGGGATAAAATACACAAGCATCACAGAAAGGCAAGTGCCAAAAATGAGTTTCATGTTCACCTTTTGCAACTCCACAGGCCTACTTACCATACAATTTTTTGCAAATAATACATTTTTTTTTCTTGGATGCTTGCTGTGAAATTGTGGTCATGCTGAATGGGACTGGCATGGGGGGGATAGAGCTGGTTTCACTGACAAAAGTACCAGAATCTACCTTTTAAGGGGAATTTTGCAGCTCCAAAGGAGAGCAGGTAAGAGAGAAAAGGCAYTGGCTGTGGCCACATGCCCTGCTCCAGTACCGAGGGCTGTCGGGTAAGCACTAAACAGATGCTCTTTAATATTTATAATGCAGCAAGTGAGAAAAGAGAAGGAGCAATGACATTTTTYTCTGTGTTAAGATTTCATTTAGCACCTCATGAATTGCTGTGGCTCTGCCATCTGAAGTGGATGGGTTGTATTTGGAAAGTCATTCACCCCTGAAGAGTACTTGCCTACTACAAATGGAGSAAGTGCTCCGTGCTCTCCTGACATCTGCATGCTGTCTGAGGGAAGGACTCAACTTTTTCCTTACAAGCTGAGATATTCCAAGCTTGCCTTGCAGTGCATATTTTTGTTTTCGGAACATCTTTGGGCTCTTCTTCCAAYGCAGCACAAATAAAAGCCATAACATATAGCACTCTAGGCAAGGACCACAAATGAAAAGGTTTTTTTTTCATCTCACTGCCTCTAGAAAATGCTTCCAGCTAAACCTACATAGCAGCCACGGAAGAATTAACTCAATTAGAGGGTAATGATTAGAGCCTGGATCTGCTTAATTCAATATTCTCTGCTTGCAGAAAAAAGTGGTATTTTCCCACTTTCACCATTTGATTAATATGATCAGTGCAATAAATTAGAAGTAATTAGACTCCATGGTTTGGTGCTCCTCAACAGCCCATCATTAGAGACGTAGCACTGTCCCCAGTATCACCAGTGTGGCCCGGGGCGCTGTGCCAGGCTGCTCTGCCGGGCACATCCTGCCAGCTGGCTGTCACAGCCCTGTCTTTCCCTTTGGGAAGAGCATGCACAGCCATGGGCTAGGCTTCTAACAGCTGAAAACATCCTGAAACTAGTTCCTATTTTTTCCCTTCATTTTCTTTCCTTGAATTTATGGCTACATCCCCTATGTCTTTCAAACACATTCTCCTCCAGCTTGTCTCTGCAGCAAGGTTTTTGTGACTCTATGGCCAGTGAGTAACATTGCCAGGTGAGGTGACAGATTTCCAGCCACTGCAGCTTGCTTGGTTTCTGCTTTCTCTCTTCTTTCTTCCTTTTATTAACAGTTGTCTACAGCCACTTYGGATAAGAAGGGGAATGCTCGAACCGTGAGAAAATGTAACATGGTAATAGATACCCTTAGGCCCATGAAAGCTGTAGATATGTCTCAAAAATGTTAATTCTCTTTGCTGATTACTCTAATTTAAGTGGCAGCTCTCAGAATAACTTTTAAACCATTTTTTTAAACTGGCTTGAGCTACATTCTTTCCCTTTGGGCCATGTTAAATGCAGATGTAATTTTACAGACACCGACTTCAGTCTTGACTTCGACTACAGGGCGCGTTCACTATGGAAAGGAACCTATTAACAAGGCTGGATGTGTTCAAGGTGTCCACATTTAGCTGTTCCTGCCCTTCTTCTGCAGATTAATAAAACATCATCTCCATGTATATGAATAAGAGATTTTTTTTTTTTAATAATGGCTTTACTTGGACAAAAAGTGCCGTGGGAGCCTGCAGCTTGACAGAAAGACTCCATGTGTAGTCCATGTGGACTCCATCTCAATAGGACAGTTCYTCTCTCTTGGGTTTCAGGAGAAAGAGTGTGAAAGTCAAATGGCCAGGTGCAAAAGGAAGTACATGTTATCCTTTTGCATTGAAGTACACATTATACTTTTGTATTTTATATTTTCCATGATTTTGCCATTTTCATAGAATCATAGAAT
>NW_020455445.1:14920-121499 GCF_003342845.1 Nothoprocta perdicaria
CTATCCCATACCTTTGGAGCTTGCCCAGGAGGATGCTGTGAGGGACAGTGTCAAAAGCCTTGCTCAAATCCAGATAGATGACATCCACCGCTCTGCCCTCATCTATCCAGCTAGATATTCCTTTGTAGAAGGTGATCAGGTTAGTCAAGCAGGATTTCCCCTTGGTGAATCCATGCTGGCTACTCCTGAGCACCTTCTTCTCCTCCATGTGTCTGGAGAGAGCAGCCAGGATGAGCTGCTCCATCACTTTCCCGGGGATGGAGGTGAGGCTCACCGGCCTGTAGTTACTCTGGTCCTCCTTCTTGCCTTTTTTGAAGACCGGAGTGACATTGGCTTTCTTCCAGTCCTCYGGCACCTCCCCCGTTCTCCAGGACCTTCCAAAGACGATGGCGAGCGGCTCGGCTAGGACATCTGCCAGTTCCCRCAACACYCTGGGGTGCAYCCCATCAGGRCCCATGGATTTGTGGGTGTCGAGTCTCCCTAGATGCTCTCTGACCCACTCTTCCTCTACCCAGGGCAAGCCTTCCTCTCTCTGGCTCTCTTCGTGTGTCCCTAGGACCTGGGATTCTAGAGGGCTGCCCCTGACAAACACAGAAGCAAAGGCAGCATTCAGCAGCTCTGCTTTGTCCGTGCTTTTTGTAACCAGGGTACCCACCCCTTTCACTAGTGGACCCATGTTCTCCTGACCTTCCTTTTGTTGTTGATATATTTGAAGAAGTTTTTCTTGTTATTCTTAACATCCCGCGCCAGATCTAATTCCAATTGTGCCTTAGCTTTCCTTGTAGCATCCCTGCATTCCCTGACAACGTTCCTGTATTTCTCCCAAGGGGCCTGTCCTTTCTTCCACATTCTAYATATTGYTTTTTTCTGCTGGAGTTTTGCCAGGAGCTCTCTGCTCATCCACGCGGGTCTCCTGCCCCCTCTGCCTGACTTCTTACACACAGGGATGCACTGTTGCTGGGCATGGAGGAAATGCCGCTTGAAAACTAACCAGCTCTCCTGGGCCCCTCTTCCTTCTAGAGCCCTAGCCCATGGGATCTTTCCCAGCAGGTCTCTGAAGAGGCTAAAGTTGGCCCTCCTGAAGTCYAGCGTGGCAAGGCTACTTACTGCCCTACYTTCTCCTCGTTGGATCCTGAAACCTGAAAATATCATACCTGATATATTTCCAGTGATTATGCCTTTTGTCCTTCCTGGCATTCCATCTCCACTTGCCAAGAAACCTGGGGCCTGCTGGGTGTATTGGACCTTAGTGTCCCTATCTTCCTGCATTTGAATCTGATACATCTCTCTGAGGCATAAAGATACAGATAGGGAGAACAGACAAGCACAGGAAGAGGACTCTAATATTAAGACTTCTAGAAAATTCTGCGCATTTTCTCTGTCTTTGGTATTATTTACTCTCAAAAGATCTGGAAGCACTCCCACTAACCTGTATTTTCTCTTTAATGTTCAGAACAGAAATAAAGATTGGCAAAACCTGGCTGCTGTGTCTGGTGACCTGGTATTCATAACAAGTGAAGAAACCTTCTCTTCCTACCTATATACATCATTGCTTCATGTGCTATTCAGCTAATGCAATTGGCTCTTTATGTTCTTAAACATGCAAAACAGACCATGAAAGAAAACRAAAACAAAGTAAGCTACCTGTACAGTGTTCCTGAAGCTTCTTGTGYGTGCAGTATTTTCCTTCTGACTTCAGAAGCACCAGTTTGAGATAGTAGAATTCCACATATTCAAGGATCTCTCTGTCAAAGAAAACTTATTAGAAACAAATTGGCTTACCACATTCAAAAAAAGAGCCCAGGGCAGCCCTGTGATGCAGTACGAACAGCCCTGCACTTAACAGGCTGGTAGAATGGTTTGCCTCTGAGAGCTCACAAGGCTCCAGGGATAAAGAACATTTTTTGCTCTGAAGACAATTAAAACTTCCTCTTTGATGTAAGCTTTCACACAGGAGCCAGAGGCCTTTAAGTGCTCGCCTTCTGGGGGCTAGTGGTGTGTCACTTGGTTCCCATGGGATGGAGCAAAGAAGCCCTGCTGACCCTGCTGTCTGCCTGTGGGCAGGTTCCCCTGCTAGCCCCATCTGCCATGGGGCCAGGTCAAAATCATCATTTTGTCACCTGCTTGCTTCTCATCCCTTCACTTCTGGCACATGTAAAGCGCTCAAGAGGACATGGCAGAAGGGAAGATCCTCCTGGTGAGAAAAAGCTCTTGGTTGAATGACTCGGGTTAGAGATGAGGTGTTTGGAGACCACTAGAGCTCCAAAGGAGCCCAGCTCCAGCTGCTCATCCCTGAGCCAGAGACCGCACTCTAGCACCTTTCCCCACTCTAACATCTTCTTTCATTTACTCTCATATTTTCTCCTTTCCTTATTGGCAGGAATAGTTGCTACAAAAATAAGACAACAGGATCATTTTCAGCTGCCCGCCTTTCACCAAAGCTATTGCAATATGAGGCAGATCCTGGTTGCAGACTCGTTTTGCAGGAAGACAGGCAAGAGGCAGTAGCTGTGTCAATACTGGAACTGTGAAATATTGCTCCCTTTGTAAACAGGCACATTAATAGCCTGTTAGGCTCCCAGTGTGGGAGCTTCACGCCCCAGCATGTGTCTGTGGGTTAGCAAAGGAAAGCGCTGTGTGTTTGCCTACCTGCCTTACACTGAACCAAAACAGGAAAGAGAGAGAAAAGTCAGAAAAAACAAACCTCATGTGGATCAACACTAAGGTCTAGGAAAATAACAAGACCAGAATCAAAGGAAAAAAACAGGCATGCATATACATAAAATATATAAATATATATATGTATATCTTATCACATGTGTAATAAAAATGAATACAATAAATACGTAATATGTTTTGGGATATGGTTATTTCATACACCTAATCAGCGTCAAGAGTTTTTTTTTCTTTTTTCATAAGTAACATCTAGCTGAAGATGAGTCATTCCAGCAGAAGGATTCAGCAGTGATGATCTGGTATGTTGCCACTTCCAGTACGTTTTGGTCCAGCATTATGCAGGCCAGAAGGAAATATGGAAACCYAGACTGTGGCAGTTCAGTCCAATTTCTCCTTACTAGCAAGGAGAAGATATCCCCCATTATTAAAAACTAATAAATAAATAAATCTGAAAAAATAGCCCAAAAAACATGGTGCTGTCAAGCCACTACAGCCCCTCTATTTGTTAGCAATTGCCATGCAGTGACATTCTACAGCTGCTCACTGTCTTGTGACCCATCTGTATTACCAGGCTGCAGCAACCTTGAGTTAAAATTGGGTCTGCAGTTGCAACCCTTTAAACAGATGTCCAGCTTGCACTGAGGATTCACTTTTCAGGCAGAAGCAGAATCTGCCTTTTTAGGAAGCTGGAAATGTGAAGGCAATGCGGTCCCATAGGTGCCATTTGTGGGACTTGGAGGGGAGAAGATCCCAAATAGTGTATATGCATGTCTGTGTCTTTAGTTCTTTAAAGGCAGTTTGGAGAAATAAATCGCTATTTATTTCCACTCTATTCTTGCCGTTTCTTTCAACATTACATTCAGCGTATTTAATTTCGCTGAAGGTCTCCCCAGTGAGAAGTGCAAGGGCTTTGGCTTTGCCTCCTCTCAATGGAAAGACAGGCACACTGGGGCATCTGACATCTGCCCCTTTTCACCACCAGCCACTGAGCGACCCTGAAGATGGACAACATCCACACCATTAAATGCCCAGTCTTTAGGGGACAATCTGGTCTAAGAAGTCAAGTCGCTCCTCTAGCGTTTCCATGGGCTTTGGAAACATGTTTAGTTTCCATCTTCCAAATGGACACTTTTCCAGCAACTCACCTAAGCACTCTTAAATTTCAGTGTGAGTCAGTTAAAAAGTATGTTTGGAGAAGACACAGTATGAATTTGTTGGGTTTTGCCAGGAAAAAAAACTGAAAGAGATTTTTCATCTTTTCCTCTTCAGTAGTAAGCGCATAAACAAGTTCCCCCAGGCTTTTAATTGTCCACGCTTGTTTTGGAAGCTCAAAATCTCAACCAAAGCAAAACAAAACAAAACAATGCCAGGGGAAAAAAAAAAAAAAAAAAAAAAAGGTGAAGTGAATGAATTCCCTAACTTGAAAACTTAACACAGAAAATCATATTCCCCAAAGATTACAAAATTAGGAGCACACATAAAATAATATGAGGGAGCATCCTACTATTCCTCTGGGAAGTCAAGGAGCCTGATGCAACTCCAGCACGTTATGCGTGTGCAGCCTCCAAATGACTGAAATTTCTTCATTGAGCTGGAAAAGGCTTTACCCAAAGGGCCAGCAAATACTCTAAAAATAGAGAAGAAGGCTGGATGCTGGAGAAATGAACATACCTGGATGGAAGAGCCATGACTTTACAGCATGAGAGAAAATATTCTCTGAAATAACTACCAATAGGAGAGGATGAACTGGCCTTAAGCAGCTCCAGGGGAGGTTCGGGTTAGATATTAGGAAAAAATTCTACACAGAAAGAGTGGTGAAGGATTGGAGCAGGCTGCCCAAGGAAGTGGTGGAGTCATCATTGCCATCATCCTGGCAGTGTTGAGGAAACATGCAGATGAGGCACTTAGAGACATGGTCGAGCAGACAAGATGGTGATGGCTTTATGATTCAACTTAATCTTAAAGGTCTTTTCCAATACTAATGATTCTGGGAAAGCCTCGTTCGTGTATAAAAATGTGCAACTGTGTTTTAAATTAGCTCATCGCAGTGATCTCGTGTGATGTCCCTCTGGCTGCAGTAAGACCAGGTCAGCTCTATCCTACTGCAGGTCTCTCACCTGGCTCTGACAARGTCTGCCTTGGAGCATGACAGTTACAGACTTTTCTCTAAAAGTCTAGCGGCCCATGATGTCCTGTTTAAAGACAAACACAATGCCTTAGGATGCTGGATTTACTAGTATACAGTAGAGATTATCTTTGGAGGACGTGCCACAACATTAAATAATGAATGGATTCAGCTACTATGAGAAAAGCCTCCCAGTCTCAGACTGGTATTTACTCTGTTTAATAGGTGCTGTGAGGACAATAGATGCTGGCAGAGAGGGTAAGTGATTTACCAGGGACTCAAAGTAACAGATGATCCAGTGCCAGGTAAAATTCCATACCCACTTTCCACCCTATCTTTAGAAAGACACTTTAAATAAAAGTGCTTTATTTTAAAAGTGCCACAGGCAAGAAAAACATCAAATATCATCAAAATGCCAAAGAAGCATTAAGAGGGTTTTTTTTTTTTTTTTTTTTAATAACAAATGGTAAAAGGAAATGTACCTTTCTTTGCACAGTGGGGAAGAAAAGGCAGCAATCAATAAAGGGCTAATGAAAGTATTGAACAATTAAATTGCCTCTGGCATTACAAATGAGGACTGTAGTCTTTTGTGTCTAAAACTCGATTTACAAGGTCAGAAGAGGACTGAGAAGAAACATAGGATCATGCTTAAGAGATTAGCAATTTTTTAACCGAGCAAAGTCTTCCAACTAGAAAAAAAAAAAGCTACGAAAGCTCTTCGTTTTGAACTTCTTTTGTCATTTCTTCTGCAGCAAAAAACATTCCAAGAAAGGAAAGAAATGAACAGATTTTCCTAGAACAAAGGTTCCTGTCTCAGATTTCCATTTCAAAGTGATAACTCATGTTAAACAAACACAAAATCACAAAATTACATTTTTTTTAGATTTTTACAAATTTTTATTTTAGTATTTTTTCTCCTATTTCACAGATGCTACTAGGACTGGAAGTTCTGTATTGTGCTAAACTGTTCTCAAAGTATTTCCAATCCAAACAGATTCAGAAAGCCCTGGTAACTATATGCAAAGCTTTGTTCTAATCCAACCACAGGGTTTAGGTACTTATTTAGTTTCTTATCTAATCACCCATTGTTAATTCTAAGCAGATTTTCCAGGATTAATAATTAGGAGCATTTCTGATATCTGCAGCTAGCCTCGAGGCTGTTATATTTGTTTTATGATTCTTGCTGTCTCAAATTTAAATACTAAGACCACACAACCAAAGATCAAATATATTTACTCCTGCAAATGAGAAGTACTTTGTGGACTGTGTCTATATAAGCCAGAATTCTTTTGCCCAGGCAGATCTACAGTTTCTCTGTGGTTGGGAGTGGAAATAAAATCCCAATGATACATTTTCACGTAAGTTTGTATGGATGCAGAACAAATTCGAGTCAATAAAATTACACTGACATATATCAAAGATCTGCTCCAGTGCTGGGTTCTGCACTCTAAAATGAAAGCTTCAGATGGATTCTTGCCTCTGTTACTCTTGTCATGTCCTTTAGAAACCTGATGGGCCCTTTGATCTTTCAAGCTTCCTTCTTGTACTGCCAAATTATAGGCAGCATTGCCACTTTACTTAACAGGTTCAGGATCARGGCATGGAATGAACACTAATTCTGTTTGTACAGTTAACAAAAGGGAAGGTTCTACAGTGCTCCTTGAGAAGACCTAACATGAAAGAAGTGGAACTCAGAGGCATAATCAATCTAATATTTGAAKTTCAGTATTTTTTTTTAACTTAACAATATTATTATTGCAACTGTGCGTTAGAGATCACTGCAACTAAGACATGAAGCTTTTACAGAAATGAAAATATTTCCTGCCTGAAAAGTGGATTGGAAGTCCAGATGGTRCAGAATGGCTTGAGCATGATACAAAATTGAAAGCAACTTTCTGTTTTGAAAGCCAAGAATAAACTCTCATATACGGAATAATACTAGCTATGAATATTCAATATGTTTCTTTTTCTTAAATTTTCTCATTCTCCCTCATTTCTTACTACTYAACTCATGTAAGTCTAAATTCGGTCAAGGGAAAATGAGTCTAGTCCAAAGGTATTGTAAATTCTTGGAGGATTGCCCATCTTCTCCCTCCTACAATAACAAGTTGCCTGAGTTTGGGGACTAATTTCATCTGCTTGTGTCTTGGTGAAAGGATGAATGTGGAAGCCCATCCAATTTTACCTTTACTGCCCCAAGGTGTCTGTAGGCGCACCTTGCTTGTGAGCTCTTGTTAGCCACCCTGCTTGTCTGAAAGAGAAGAAATGCTCATAATGCTTGCAAGTCCATATATGTCCCAAGATTGTCTTTGATATTGTGGATATATGAAGCATTTCRTGGTGTAAGAATTATGTATGTTTCTCACACAGCAAATAAACCAAACAATGCCACTTTGGTTACACGTGTATTGATAAAGGGTATTATCCAATTTTCACAGCATATTTTGACATAAGGACCTCTAAAATCTTCACAGCTGAAGTGCATTGTAAAGTCAAATAAAGCTGCTGCCAAGTGATTGTTTTTCTTATTATCTTCTATTAACTTGTTATAAGTAATTTCAGAAATCTCCAAAATCTTGAGTTGAAGCAATTGCTGTAACTGAAAGATGTGCTCATCTGAAGGTGGATGAGGTATTAATTCTACAGCACAGCATTGCTTCTCCTCCAAAGTATTTCACAGCAATGCACAAAAGGTGAATGCAGTCCTGTTACCTGACCATGAATAATTTCTACTTTACTCAATCTTAGAATGGTTTGAAATGACCAAACTGTCAACTGTTGTCTGTGCCCTATTGCTTAAAATTACTTCAGATACCAGGGACTGGAAAATGGTAAATGTGTCATTGACATTTAATAAAACCCTTAGGGAACTTGGAGAAGTAGAGAGAGATAAATCTGGCTTATATACTGGGTAGATTAATGGAAACAATATTTTAAAATATAATTAGCACTTTTATAGGTAAACATGCTATTTAGAGGGAATGAATCAACATGGTTTTTAGACTAAAACATGTTACAGTTATTTGATGACATCACCAAGCATACAATTAGGGAAGATCTAATCATCAAATTATTTGAAAAATGTCTCTTATTAAAAAAATCTTAAGAAAAGAATGCAATTAGGGGGATACAATTAGTGGAACAGAACAGGCTGAAAATAGGAAATGGAATAGATCTAGTTGTAGAATTTCATAAACTTTCATAAATGAAATGTGAATAGAAGAGGCTGAAAATAGGAAATGGAATAGAGCTAGTTGTAGAACTCCATAAACTTTCATAAATGGYTGTGAAAAGAAGATGAAGAATTAGGAGTGTTTATGATGATACTAAATTAAGCACAGTAGTCAAAGCTGAGACCAAGCAGAGTTGCAAAAGCATTTCATGGGACTGAGTCAGTAGATAATGCAATAGCTGATGCAATTCAATACTGAAAAATATCAAATAACACAATGAAGGAAAAGCAACCCTAATTACACAATCACAATAATGGTCGCTAAATTAGTTATTACTACCCTGGAAGAAGACCTTGGAATTACTGTCTATATTTCTCTGAAAATGTCTAGATTAGTATAATCTGGTTATCAAAAATCTAAACTGAAAGTTATGAATTTTTAGGAAAGAAATAGGGAATATCATCATAAAAATATCATTGTTTCATCCTGTTCAAGTTGGTGGTATGCCAGCAGTGTATTTAGCTCTGGTCACATCATCCCCAAAGATGCTATACTAGAGCTAGAAAGGTTTAGCAAATGCCACCAAAGCTGAAAATACAGAGATATAGTGTAGTTTCCAGATGAGAAGAAATTAATTGAGATACTGTATAGGTAAATGGTCTGTAGAACCATTCTACAGACTTGGAAGAAGTGAAGTGGGAATGATTGTTTATGATTTCCCATAATACTAAAAAAGGATTGCTAAGTGAAATATCAGGCACTGATGACCAAGGAGTGCCCTCCCACTCCTATTTCGCTCTTCAAAATTTTAATTCATTCAAGGAGTGACACAATCAATGTAGTCTTTGAAAATATCATGCTAACGTCAGAGCTTGCCTGCACTCAAATGCATGTGGTAATTCATACTTCTCACAGCATGTCTGGCTTGCTGCAATTCAWGCCAAAGTTATTCTGGTTACATTTGCTTCATCCCATAAGGTCTCCTCAGGTGCCAAGTCAGATCCTTCTGGTTTTGAACGAAACTTGATCCTCTCGAGGAGCCATTTTCGTCTTTTGCCTTTCTTCTTCTAACAACCAACTGTTATAAAGGGTCCATTTGAACCTGCTCCTGGTTCATTCATCCAAGGAGCTCAATCTTTTGTATTGAGTAGCTATTACTTCATCAAAGAAAGCACTCTCCTTAAGAGTGCAAATAACTTGTAAAACTACAATTCAAAAGAGTGATTGCTACTAGAAATGTCTCCATTACTTTGTGCATAGAATTACTCCCTTGCTGGGAGTATCAGCATTCCTTGGAGCTCTTGGAAGAGGTAGGCTAAAAAGAGGCACGATGTTGGAGCTGACCCAGTTTAGAATCTGTCATCATAATCTCAGTCACATAATACGTACTTGATGTGGGGGGTATATTTGTCATCACATRTTTGGGAGCTCTTGTGCATGTAAGCAAAGATCTGTCTTTGCAGATAAGCAATGACAGAGGAATCATAGAATCACAGAAGYGTTAAGGTTGGAAGGGACTTCTAAAGATCATATAGTCCAATCTCCCTGCACACATAGAGTCACCTAGAGCAYGTAGCACAGGATTGCATCCAAGCAGGTTTTGAAGATCTCCAGAGAAGCAGTTTCCACAACCTCTCTTGGCAGCCTGTTSCAGTGCTCTGACACCCTCACAGGAAAGAAAWTTTTCCTTAAGTTCCTGTGGAACCTTTGAWGTTTCAGTTTGTGACTTCTTTCCCTTTGTCCTAYTGCTGGCCACCACRGAAAGGAGGCTGGCCCCATTCTCCTCACTGCCTCCCTCAAGATATTTATATTGCACTGATCTCAGCCTTCTCTTCTTCAGGCTGAACAGGCCCAACTCTCTCAGYCTTTCCTCATAGGGCAGATGTTCCAGGTCCCTGATCATCCTCRTAGCCCTGCGCTGGACTCTCTCCAGCAGCTCCACATCCCTCYTGTMCTGGGGAGCCYAGMAYTGGACGCAGTACTCCAGATGTGGCCTTAACAGGGCGCATAGGCTGGGACGATCACCTCACTCGACCTGCTGGAGACGMTCTTCTTAATGCACCCCAGGATCCTGTTGGTCTTCTTGGCCACCAGGGACCACTGCTGCCTCATGGTCAACCTGCTGTCACCCTGACGCCCAGGTCCTTCTCTACAGARCTGCTCTCCAGAAGGTCAGTCCCCAGCCTGTGCTGWTATCTGGGGTTATTCCTCCCCAAGTGCAGGACCCTGCACTTGCCCYTGTTGAACCTCATGAGGTTTCTCACTGTCCAGCTGTGCAGTCTGTCCAGGTCCCTCTGGATGGCAGCACAGCCCTCAGGGCTATCAGCTACTCCTCCCGGTTTGGTATCATCAGCAAACTTGCTGAGGGAGCACTCCAGCCCTTCATCCAGGTCGTTAATGAATAAGTTGAACAGGACCGGACCAAGGACTGACTGTTGGGGAACACCGCTAACTGTAGGCCTCCAAGTAGACTCTGCATCGCTGATGACCACCCTCTCAGCTCTGCCATCCAGCCAGTTCTCGATCCACCTCACCATCCACTCATCTATCTCACACTTCCAGAGCTTGCCCAGGAGGATGCTGTGAGGGACAGTGTCAAAAGCCTTGCTAGAGTCCAGACAAACGACATCCCCCATTCTCCCCTCATCTATCCAGCTAGTCTTTCCATTACAGAAGGCTMTCATCAGGCTAGTTAAGCATGATTTCCCCTTGGTGAAGCCATGCTGACTACTCCTGAGCACGTTCTTGTCCTCCACATGCTTAGAGACAAAAGCCAGGATGAGCTATTTCATCACTTTGCCAGGGATAGAGGTGAGGTTGACTCACCCATAGTTGCTTGGGTCCTCCTTCTCGCCATTTTTGAAGACTGGTGTGACATTGGCTTTCTTAAAGAAAGAAAAGGACAGAAGAGTAGAAAGAATCTGACCTAAGTGGCTAAGGAATCACAGCTATTCCATAATCCCACCTGCAGGTTGCCAGAAAAATAAAGCAGAAAGGGAGGGAGGTTGGTCACAGAAAACGAGAGCTGGGATTGAGGGCTCTGTCCATTCCACTCGTGCTCATCTCTAACACACTGAGAGTGGGGAAGGAGGAGAAGAAAAGCAGAAACCCCCTCATGACAAGGAGACCTCCTTGTTGACAAGGAGACCTCCTTGTTGACATACACAGACACACTCCAAAATAAAAGAGAGACATGAAGTAGGTTACTTATACTAGCAATGAGCTTGAAATTGAACTAAAGGGGAAGGGATGAAGGAGGGCAGATAATTCTCTGCACCAGGAGTGAGAAAGATGTTGATGAAGTGGGAAAAACCTTAAGGCTATAGAAGAGAAAACCTCTAATCTTCTCCCCTTCAATAGGCTGTCCTGGATTTGCTCAATCTATGATTATTTTGACAGGTAATCTGATTACAGTTTTGTGAGAACATTTCTCCTGTACACAATCAAATGTATAGTACTTCATTTTTTCAAAATCCAAAAAAGAGCTTAAGGCTTTCACAGAGTGGCTGACTTGAATGCTGAAAAAAAATGTTTTAAACTGTTTTAAAAGACACAAATATAAAGCTCCATATTCTGTCATTCAGGAAGGCTACTTGTGACTTTTTCAAGAATTTAAGAAGAGTGAGATCAAAGGTTTAGAGTGTTAATARTTCTTTCTCCAATGCAGGCAGATGCCCCAAAAGAAGCAAGGTAAATAATGTTTTCTTCTCCCAGTATTCTCCAGACCTCCAGCTAGTTCTAGGGCTAGAGCTTTCCTGTCCTTGATATGTTTTCCATGTCAATCCTCAGTGGATTTCCCTTCCAGCTACTGACCTGAGCCATGTAGTTTCTCCATTCACAAGATCCAGTGGCAACAGATTGCACAGGCTTGTTAGCAGCTGCATGACAATCCCTTTTTTGGTTTGTTTTAAGCCTTATTCCTACCGTTTTCTGATGCCAATTAGTGCAATACCTTGGCCATTGCACCAGTCCCTTAAGACTCTGGCTCTCTGAAGCACTAAGTACTAATATGCACCTGGCCTATTTCATGTATTTGAAAGGAGCCATAATTTAAAAGAACATGAAAAGGAAGAGAAAAGGAGAGGAATCTGAGTAGTGATCAGTTTCTCAGTTTCTCCAGTTAGCAGATTTGGTGCACTGAGAAGAATCAAGCTCTCCTGCTAGCTCCAGCTATTTATTTCACACCCAAAACTAAGCGGAAAGATAAAAGTGCCTCAGGCTTGAATTTCAAATGTAATTATTTTTCAGGTCACATTCCTTCTGACCTAATAGCACAGTAGTAAGAGCATTTTTTAAAGTATGGAGTTATTTTCTGCAGTCAGATTTCTATTTTATGTTAGATTGTTTTGACTAATATAATGGATTTGACCCTCCAATCTGGCTGGAATACATTTTTCTCTGAAAAGGATGAAATTACTCAAATTACCCGTGAAAAGGAGTTCCTATAATGGATCTGTATGTCCCTGACATAAAGAACCGCACAACTACTCCCGGGCTGTGACCTCTGGGCCTTCTGGATGATTAGGATTAGGACTGTCCTGTCTGAAAAACAGAGCCATCTCTGAAAACCAGACCTTACTAGTGGGAACATCCTCTCTTCCTTGCAATAGCCAAATATTTTTAATTCAGCAGGGTAACAAAAGAAAAGAAGGCTTATGGTGCTATAGCTTCCAGACTGACTCTGTATGTTTTGAGCACAGCTTAGTACATGTTAGCAAAGCCAACCCYTCAGCATTTTGGAGTCCACTTTCATATCTCTGGGATTTAGGACTCTGCCAACTGATATACAATTCATTATGGTTAAACAGAGCTGGGTTCTCCATAGCCCAGTAATTCACTTATGTCTCTCATTGCCTCTCCTTATTTTCTTATTATGCCTCTTCATTGCCCCTTAGAAGTCGTTTTTGCTTTTGGTAATCAGGCCGGTAATCAAAGCTTCAGTTCCAGATACAAGTTCTTACTAAAAAAAATCCCTGAAGAGTTGAATGCTAGAAGATGGGGGGTGGGGGGAAACACCACTCAGTTCCCTCTATCTAAGCAGCCTCCATCGGCTGTAATTACAAAGCCAACAAAATGGATCTTTGCTTTAACTTGATGCATGAGTATAATATAAGGAGAAAATTTTTATTTTGAGAAAACGTGATTTTTTCATGCAGACTTCAATTTTATGGTAATACCTGTTAAGTGGGAGATCCATTTCAAGATTCTTTATTTTTTTTGTTTTTTGTAGATGTTGGATTGATTATTCATGCATAATTTCATTCATAATGACTTATGAACCCATATAAAGCAATAATGTAACCAGTGCACTTAATTTGTAAATGTGTTCACAGGTATCCTTTTCTATTCTTTGACTGAGTTARTTCCACAGATTTAGAAGATTAGTTTCAAAAGTATTCACTGTGGTCTTAAGTCTGCTCTCATTTTTGTTAAGATAGGTGTCCCATCCTGGGTACTTTTCTTCTGTAGTCAGTTAGGTGAATTGACCTCAATCAGGTAGCAAGAGCATTTTCAAGTTTTGCATGACTCTAAAGTAATCTGAATAAAGAAAGAAAATCATATGTATGGCAAAACTCTTCTTCTCAAATAGGTAAGTTATCTGGAGTAGACATCTCTAGCTGCAGTATAAAGCAGATTATGTGAATCTGGACTCACATGCATGAGGTTCAACAGCATCCCCAAGGTCTTTGGCCTGTGCTGCATACTTTGTCCTAGTACTATTCTCATAAAACTGTCTGGGTAACAGGTAACTCATTGGCAGGCTTCTCTCTCTGATTTAGGAAATARTTTATTTGGAAAAGTTCTGAATTTATTAGTGAAGTGTCTGAGGTAAGTGCTGATAAATTATGAAGCTTCTTTGGTATTGTGCAGCTTAGTCACTGAAGAGCTTGTTCCAGTGCATKCAAGATCTCTGCTTGGCTCACCTGTTTATTTTTAAAGTGGTCTTATACAAACCTGCAAGCATAAATAATACAGATTGTCAAGGATGAATTAGGTAAAACTGCTGAACATGCTGCATTTCCATTACACCATGTAGTTCTAATCAGAAGAGATCTGTGCAATGGCTCATGGACCCACACAGGGAAGAAAAATCTAGATGCAATTCAGGAATTCAGGAGAGCAGAATTTGTGTAAGTGTTGTGCCCTTCTCGCTWTCTTTCAAAAAATTTGGGGCAAAACCCATCTGCGCCATTGTGTCTGACTTATTTGAGACCAGGTATGGTTAAAAGAAATTTCTCCTAGAAGTTGTCTGGAGTGAGAAAAGGAGATGGGGTGAGAAAATGTTTGCCTAACATTTTCACTTAGCAAATTGCTAAGAGATTTTTTTGAACAACCATCATTAACAGAAGTTAGCTAACATCTTTCCAAAACTTCCTGAATTCTGGAAAGGGCACCTGGTATCTGGGATATTAACAGGTAACATTAATCCACTCATGCGTAAGCTCATGTAGTGATAGATGGAAATGTCTGCTGGCATTGGGATCAACTCACGTCATAATTGYGGATCTAGCTAGATCTCTGGTTGCCTCAAAGCAGGTGTATCCCAACCAAGTCATGCTCCTTTCTCACCTACACACTCACACTTCCCTGGCCTACACTGGGATCACCCGGACATGCACTGAGCTAACAGCCTGACCCCCAGTGTATATTCACTAAATACCACATGGTTGGGGTTCATCAACATGACTGATTTCACTTACTCTTCTGGGAGTGGAACAGTTCAGCTGGGACTTAGTTATCCCACCCAACACAAGCCACCTACAACCAACTTGCAGGCTCATCTGGTGTTCATGCACTCACAGGCCTTTCCCTCAGCCCTCTTGTGATCGAAGTATCTCTATTTAGTATTTAGACCATTCTTCAATGTCTCTGCACACATTTTTGAACAGCTTTTATCATCTCAGTTTCTCTTTTCTCTGAGAGGCTCCAGTCAGGCCAGAGTTTCGCTGTCCATGAACTGGGAAGTGAAGGCCCTGCTCTGACATAGCCCTGCTGGGCTACTTCGACTCAGAGCACTGCGACAGTGAGAGAAGAAGTCAACAGAGACAGAGACAGCAAGTGTAAATTTTCAAGTGGAGGTTGGACAGATGAGAAGGGAGTGTTAGTAGATCAAGGGTTTGATAGGAAAAATACCAGTGTGGAAAGAGCAAAATGGAGGGTGGACACAATTGGGCAGGATGATCTGGATAGAGGGAGTCAAGCTGGGAATCAGAGGGTCATGTGGTTGAGGCACCTGCAGTCCAGCATTGGTAAATGTGACAGCCAACAACATCGCATCATCAAGCGGGATCCATTCCTGGGAACTACGAGGACTGAGCCTTCCCCTCTGTCTGCACGCCTGCCTGCTCAGAAAGAGACTTGGGGGTGGTGAGCCTGGTAATGCTCATCTTACTCATCTGTCAAATCCTAGTGAACTTCTTTGTGTGTTTAGCAATAAATAYTCACTTTCTGCTATTGAGATGTGCATGTCCTGCTTGCAGAGTGTCTTTGTGGCCAGTTTAAGAAGCYCAAACAAACTGACCTAAAAGAGAGGCCATTACAGCACCTTTTGAATTAGGACCTACTTGCCCAACCTAGGTTTTGGTGTGCTGACGAGGTAGGTTGTTTGTAGAGCTTGTTAGAGCATATTGCTTTTCTCCTCAAAGTGAGGAGACATCCCACATATGGTCTTCTAATCTCTCTCCATGATCCTGTTAAGTTAGGTCAGTGGCTACAGGAAAGCTCATCTTCCCTTTGATCCCATGGCCTCTGGGCTCTGTGTTAGCCAATCAGGCCCCCTGCTGTAAATTATTAATTCATGTAAATTATTAATTCCCATCAACAGTCCACAAATGCCAACACTAGTAAAAGAGCTGGGGGCTCAATAAATAATTACCAAGAAACATCTCCACACTTGCATAGATGAAAGTACTCTTTTAATTGGCTGAGGTTAAGATGATGGCAGCAAGACAGAATGAGACAAATTGATCTGTGGCTTTTCCATGCGTATCTTTTGTGTGACTCATTAAATCCTTTGATGTCCAATAACGTGCTTAATCTATATTATTTTGAAAGTAATAAATCCTCATATACTGGAAATGAAAGTRTCTGGTACTTAACCAATTAAGTTAATCTCAAGTGGCTTTAAAAGCTACATAATCTTGTTTTTTTTTCTTAATCTTTTGACGTACAAATTAAGTGCATGTTCTGTGAATCTCAACTTCTTTCCTATAGTTCTAAAAAAAAATATTACAGTGTCTGCACAGAAAGATACAGAAGAATTCCTAGGCAACAAAAAATGCCGTGCCATTTACAATAAGTTTATGAACAATTAATCTATTTCTGTATGTCTGCTGAATTTAATACTAAAGGCAGTTTCAGTTTTGTATTTCCTTGATTAACACATTAGAGAYCTAGTGGATATATATTTTGGAGACCTGACTTGCCAAATACATTTAACCCAAAGGTGGAGCTGTAAATTGCAGAGTTTACTCAAAAACTGACCTGTTCCTTTCTGAATTTGCTCTTTTGAAATTTCTTCCTTACCTTTCTAGTGCAACTCATTTAGTGTGTTAGTTTAGTAACCTTAAGCAAGCATTAAGATASTGGTGCAGCAACAGATCTTATTTTAAAGCACATTTTTTTTTCTAATTATCATATTTTCTTGGTAATTATTCCTGGTTTTGCAGTGGGTCAGTTCTAGTAATTAATATAAATAAGTTTGTTGGCATTACTTATAGACAAGATACAACTTTCATTTCCTTTTRCTCATGATTTTAATTCCAATTTCATGTATTTCACAAGCATAAGGTAGCAGCTTTATCTTACAAGTTACTGCATTCAGCCGTTTTTAGCCATAGGGGCACAGATTTATTTGCTCTTGGAGCAGGGAGACTTGTTTCCCATTTCATTCTGCAATGCAGCCCTGCTGGCTGGAAACAGGCCTGTGCTGGAGTTACAGGGTAATTCACAGTTAATTCCTGTAGCTTTCTAGGCTCATTGCAGGAGGGCAAGACTTGGTCCACTTTGACTCTAGGCATAGAAGTTCACTGGACCTCTAAAGGATGCAATTTAGTCACGAAAGGCATTTCAAATGTACGTGCTATTTCTTTGCTTCTTCCAGCTCCTCATCTGCTTGATCATCTGCTTGAGCCTGCAGATTCAGTTGCAGATCACTTGCTCTTCACTTATCCTCCGCTCTGCAATATTTCTTGTATCGTTTTATTTCCGTGCTTTGCCAGGGCAATATTTCACAGCAACACCATCATTAAGCCTTTCAACTCCAATGTGTTCGATTGGAAAATGTGACTGGAAAATGTGACATTTGCCCRCGGAGTAGCAGCTGAGTGGCAATCACAGGTGTCCACACTGGGCTGGCCAGATGCACAGGACATTTTCCCTTTTATTCACTTATTCTCCTAAATGTTTTGACTTATTAAATCTGTCTTTGTTGGCTGCTATATTCTTAAACTTACCAGTAGCTTCTGGTGTTTCTTCTTTGCTTTGCTTTCGTGTTATATTTTTGTCTGAGTGATGTCTGGAGTTTAGTTACAGTAATTTCTATTCTCTCCAGAGCATTTTAGTTTCTGAAGTCTGCTGTACAGCTGGGGAGAGGAAAAAAAAAAGAATTCAGAAACTGCAACCATTTCAATTGTAGTTTTGTGCACAAAACAAACTCCTAGAGTCAGTCACCCCTAGAGTCAATCCTGATCTCTAAACATCTCTCTCTTTTTTATCTGGAAGGAGAACTTTTATTTCAAACAGGCTTTTGCTGAAATCTTCATGTGTCATTTCTTAATAATTTCCTTTTAACTGCAGTTTTCCCACAGTTCTCCATTTTTGGTTGGCTTAATCTTTAATCGCCGAGAGCAAAAGGGGACTTCATTTTCCAGCAATGAGGACAGGTCCCTGGAATAAACACTTCCATGCCYGAGACTGCATTTTGCATCCAAGAGGAACTATTTAAAGCTCATAAACAGCCATCGGAGCAGAGACCAGAACCCAGGAGTCTTATTGTGCCATCAGTCACAGCAGTCAAATTCCAGCCCCTCGCTGTAAAAGCACTTGCCTATCCGTGCTGAAGTGGTCCCTTTGCTGCGCCAGGAATAGCAGGCGTATCCCTTCTTGTTTTCCTATGTACTGTTCCAATTATTGCTCCACTATGATTGTGCTTTATTTCTCAGCCAGGCGTCTCTGGGGAGTGATTTTCATTCAGTACAAATGTTCTCATTATAAAGACCTGCCATGAGGAGAATATAAATGAGCAGACAGTAGGAACTTGCTTATWCAGAAGTTGTATTGATCAAAGGAAGAGCGGAGTGAAACACTTGTCAACATTAATGTGCTCCCTTTTCCCGGGTTCAAACACTTCCCTTTCCATACAAATGGTATGACTTCTTGCCTCTGAAACCATGCCAGTTTTGCTTAACTGAAATAACAACTGCAATTCATTTCTGTACAGCATTAATGTATGGCACTAATTAGTCCTTGAAAGGCAGAGGCAACCTCCATCAACCTCAGTGATTCTGCTTTCCCTTCATGTGAAACCTTATGGRAGAGCTGGAATTGTAAAATGTGCTCACAAATTGCTACAAATTAAATCACTACGTGGCCTTGGCTCAGAACAGTTTCCACAAGGCTTGTCTACTAATCATATAGCTTAGCCACTTACCACGTTTCGAGGACCATCAAGGAGGATGACCTCTTAACATGGATGACATCAGGAATTGTATTTGTCGAGAGGTTTAAAGCGGCCTCAGTGACGAACGATCAGACTGTGGTCACCTGTAGCTCTCGACTTCAGCAAGCAGCCACGCAGCCTTCCTGAGGTCTCTTACACCACGGAGGGAGAACAGAGGCTTCTCGGAAGGGCCGTTGTCTCCTCTGGGGAGCCAGTGACAACCTTCCCCCTCCTCTGATACGGCTCACGAGAGAGAAGCTGCTCCAAGCTGTACTCGCAGTTCAGACGCATCGTTTCCAAGACCATTATTAAAGGTTGAACAGAACCTCAGGGGGTCCACACATAAAGATTGCTTTGAAAAACCCTCTGTAAAATAAAACCTGCTAGAAAGAAAAAGAAACAAGCCTCGGGTGTCTGGCTATCAATCTCCCCTGGAATCGGCAGAAGTCAAACTCATTAGGAGCTGGCTTGCAGATAGCGGGTTTCATTGCCTGCATTTTACCTGCAATGAAAGTTTTTCAATTTACACTTCATTTCATTAAAAATCTCTGCAAAATAATTGAATTTAACAAGTGAACATGTATTCTAAACTTCAAATTGCAAGTGCTGTTAAATCCATTGACTTGGTTATCTGTCACCTATTTCCCCTGCTTGTTGATCATATAAATCAACAAGCAGCTGAAGATGTGTCTCAAGACCTCAATAAATTTGGAATTCCAACAAGAATATGTCATGTCTAGACTGACATAAAAATCACACGGTATCATTCTTGTCACTTAAATGAAGCATGGCTGACAGTCTTTGATCCATGGTGAGATTCACCGGGCCTTTACGATAAAATACTACCCAAAACGTGTGCACAGTGAGAATCAAAACTTCTRTATATGGAGCACTTAGTCTCTTGAATTCTATCCTTCAACCTTGACATTTGATGATATTTTACTGCTCAAGGCATCATATTTATTTCACKAGAATTATTTGCCAATTTAGGGTATTACCCAGGGTAGTTATCAGTATCTGGATATGTGGATTCACAGTATCTGTATTTGACCCTAAGCTCCGATTCCTGTTTAGATTTGTATCACCTACAGTCAACACAGAAATATTGTTTGGTTTTCTTTTTACCAAGAGCTCGATGCACATCCATGTGCTGTGTTGTTATCTAGCTGCCAGACTGGGCGAAATTACTCTGTGTTCTCCTATGCTTAAAATCATCTAAGTCTGAAACAGTCTCTCTTCCTACATCAAAGAATTAGTTTCTTTATTCGTGAGGACTTACCATGATTTAGAGACATCCCTATCTATCAACTAGGTGTTCTATCAACTTCTGAGCAGCTTCTGACCGCACATCGCAACATGGCAAGGGGTGTGCAGATATGGTTTCTGCACTCAAACCGAGTGTAGATTTGTGAAAGTTTCTCACATAAGTCACAGCAGTCCAAAACATTTCAGCTAAACTACTTCTGGAAAAAAGAGCTACTGCTCTTTTTTTTTTTTTTTTTTTTTAATCAGTGAGCTAGAAAATAGAAACTAAAACTAAACTTAACTAAAAATAAAACGTGAACAAACTCTTGCTATCTGCTTTTATTCCAACACCTTCCCAGAATAACTTGTGCATCACCACCTCGAGGCATCCCCGCAAAGGGCTGTTTAATTAAAACAAGAATTGTTGTCTGACGATAACTTGTAAGGAAGGCAACATAACTGTTCTGGTGTGTGCTTCCCAGAGCCTCACACCTTTCTATAGTAGGTTTGGTTTCGGAGTACCTGTATTCTCAAGAACTCATCTCCCATCTCCATACAAYAGTTTTACACTTTAATTTGGCAGCTGGACTTGCTCTGTCAAGGGTGGGATGTGGTCTCTGGGTTCCTGCAGATGTGGGCAKGGAGCCTGCAGTTCGTGATGCCCATGGTGGTGCCTCCTGCATCGTTTCTGCTGTTTGTCAGGCCCATGGGGATGTCAGACCCCTAAGGCAGCTCAAATGGCACTGGAGGCCTCTGTCCAGACGGCCAAGTCCCTCTCCATGTGCCCAGGCAGCTGGTTGCTCTTCAGCCAGCAGAACTGTGAGTGAGCAGAGTCTGGTCATGGCACCTACTGGAAGTGTCCACTTATAAATGCAGTCATTAATTTATATRGCTTTACTTAAAAATTGCGCATTATGGCTGCTATGAGCTGGATAATGAAAAAAAGCACTTCTTGAGGATAAGGTCTTGTATGGAAGAAAGGGAAATGACAGCTTCACAAACAATATAGCAACTTTTTTCCTGTTTTTATGCCAGATTGTCTGGTTTTGTATTGTCATCTGWAAATTGGATTTAAATTACTTAATATCATGACAGTTATCCGGGAATGAATAAGTGCTGAGTAATGCTGGATATGACAAGGAAACTTACTTGTTATAAGGACACAAAAATTTCAGCTTCTCTTTTCTGCCTTTGATCATCCTAAGGAATAAGTGAACATACTGCGTGCAGAGAGTAGAAGCCTCTGTGCAGGAATTTACAGAACAGTTTGTGAAAGTTCGAATTTCTTTCTCCAGCAATGATAGCAAATTCAGAGAAATATTTTTTTTTCTACACAAATTTCTAAAAATGTAACAAAATACAGTCAAACTCAATTTAAACACTGAAGGGTGTTCAGGTACCATAGTAAGTTGCACCTGTAACTTTTTTTTTTCTCAACCCTTACAAGCAAGAGTATATTTAGTCTCTAAAGAATTTCAAATTTTGATCATATAATCTTTTTACATGCACAACCTTTCAATTAAGTTAACACTGAATAAGGAAGGAATGTGCCAACTGGTGCCTTCCTTAAAGCAATACTGACTTAGGGCTAGCTTATCTCCATGAATTCATTCAACTGATTTCTGTACCCAAATTCTGGATTAGTATTTTGGTACAAAACCCACAGTCAATTTAAYGGAGTGATTTATACAAGCACTGTCCCGGTCCATTTTGTTATTCCCAAAGTACTTCATTTTATTAAAATCCATTTGGAGATGGGTGAAAACATACAAACAATGCAAAGAAAAAAAATCTTTATTAGGAACGTGGACTTGGAAATGAATGAGATGCATTTCAGATTATACTGTTATATATCAAACTGAGAAAAAACTGTAAGCATGAAGCATGAGATAAATGACCAGCTCTTGAGACCAATGAAGAAATCGCACAAAGCTTTTCTAAGAGCACTAGTCTGATACCAATCACGACATACAAGATACAGCTTTTTACAGCCTGGCAGGTTCTAAACCAATGTGGACACTGCAAGTGCTGGACTGCGCTGCCCAGCAGCTGCTGTTGTCCTGCTGGGTTGTGCGTCCAAAGCATCACGGACTCCTCTGGCATGGGGGCACCAGCCTATGAAGGCTGAGACCCACCTCAGGCAGCAGAAGGTGGAGAGAAAGGAAACATCAAAAACAAAAGAGAAAACCCACCGCTCTTCTAAATACAAAAATGAAAAGGCAAACATCATYCTCAGGAATATTACTTTCAAGAGAAGTCTTGAGGAGAGCATCCCGACTCCATTAAAACCAGTAAGAGTTTTGCCATTGAGATCAGCAGAGCCAGAATTTCATTTGAAGATTTAAACATTCTTGATTTAATGTAAACAAAACCTTCATATCAGCATCTATACAAGTATTCAAGTGCTGTTTAAAAACAAAAATAAAAAATAAGACAGTGCTAACCCAAAATGCCAGTACATATACAAAAGGCAGATAATTAAAAGAGCTTTTTTCTCAAATATACATTTCAAAGTATTTAAAAGTATTCATTATTTAAATATTTGTGTGTCATTGCTACAGAAATAACCTGTGAGACAAATCTCAAAAATTATTTGCAATCATAGAGGAAGGGCACAGTGTTTGAGCAAATTTATTCGAAACCACTGTTTTCCACTTTGGGACATGACACACACCTGCACATTTCAGCACATTTCAAAGCTGTGCTGAGCAGTGGCTTTAGATCATCATTATGAAACATACTYCTTATGTGCAGGTATTTCTCAGAAGCCATTCACACCCGTTACATTTTCCGCAAATAAGAAACAAAGGAAAGAAAATCTCTTTCTTGTCTTTAAACAACTGCTGACATTTTACCCCATGGCAATTTACAATCATGCATTTGGASATCCAGAGTCAATGCAACTTTCCCCTTTACTGGTATAGTTGTGCCTGTCTTCAAATAGTTCTCTGCTAATTTTCTTGTGGACCTCAGGACTGGATAACAGCTTCTTTATCTGATGCAGTTTGGATAACAGGGCCTGTGTTTCTCTGTGCAAAGCTTCCTTTATAAAGTCTGCATCATGAGTCTTTCCTGGAGGAAGAGAACAATATAATACATTTTGTAATAACTACTGCCATTTAGAACCATCAGTGTGCAGATATAAAGAGAACATTTCTGTTTAGGGCAGTATTAATCGCTAAGAATTTTCCCCACATTTATTACATATAAAAAGGTCATACTTTGTCAAAAAATATAATTTATTTGAACAAGTGTTACCAAAAAGTAAAGAAGAGCACAGTGTCATACGTAAGAGCACCTCCTGCTGCGTTACATACTGTGCAATAGTATCTGCGGTGGGTATCTGCAGTGGCCACTTATTTTTAGCTGAGGACCGGTGGCTGTGGAGGCAGCGCGAGCCCCGGGCCGGCGCGGAGGGTCCCAAAGCGGGAAGCGACTCGGGAGCAGGAGCCGGGGAGGGCCGGGGCTGCCGGCGTCACCCCTGCCTTGCCCGCCGTGCCCCTCTCCCACGATGGCCGCTCCCCAGCAAGGCAGAGGCGTTCGCTGAGCTGCCCGGCAGCGTCCTTCGCCCCACAGCAAGCTGGTGCTAAGGGGCTCGCAAAGCCAAGGCCGGCGCCCGCAGCAAGCTGCAGCGCGCAGCTCGGACGAGTGTTTGCGGCGGCTCTCGGCGGCCTATATCTGCTCCGGGGCTTCTGCGCCGCGCTCACTTGCTGCCATCGTGCTCATTTTCGTGCTTGCTGCCACCCGCTGCGTCTTCGGTTTTCCCAGGGCTTCCGTCAGCCTGTTTGCCTTTGTTTTGAGTTTCTTCCAGGTACTGCTGCACRGCCTTGAGCACCGCATTCTCCACCAGCCTCTTGCTGAGGCTCAGCAGCTCCGCGTCGTCCGGCTCCGCCGCCCGCTTCTCACCTAGTGTCACAACACACAAGAGAGGGGATCATTGCCGCGGGCGACGGCAGCCGCAGGCGCATCCCGAGCTTTAGGGCCGCCTTCTCCCATTCTCCCACTTGCAGGAAGTATTTTCCCCCTCCGCAAGCTCTGATCCATTCGTGAAGATGCACGTGCAGTGTATCAGACAAGGCATTTCATTGCTCAWCTTTACTGTAACACTGTAATAAGCCACTGGCCAGCGTGAGCACCCACGGGAACTGTTCGGCAGAGTGTGCAGGTTGCATTTCTTCTGGTCAGCACCCATTTGTGCCATCGAGGCAACGGCGAGGAACACAGCACACAGTGAACCCCAACTGCAGTAACATTCTCGAATCCAGCTGCTCTTGTGAGTCTGCTCAATGAATCTATAATCTGCTACCTATTCAGTGCTTCTGAACTTCTCACAGAAARCTTCTCACAGATTCAGCACTTCTCACAGAAAAAAGAAAAGTAGCTAACAAATAATCCATCTAAGAGCAGATTAGAAATTCTTTGTCAATATATCACAGGCGGAAAAGTCACTCTTAGAAAGATTCCCTCTGCCCTCTGTCTTCTGACTTAATGCTCTGACATGGAAGGATTGCAAGTGCCTACAGCGTATTCATTACCTGCTGATACAGGTAAGAAGCTGGCATTTTGCTACTTTGTTCATAATTTACACTTACACAGGGATTTACTGTATATGTACAGAGTTACACAGACTTACAGAATGGCTGAGGTTGGAAGGAACCTCTAGAGATCCTCTAGTCCAACCTTCCTGCTCCAGCAGGGACACCCAGAGCACGGGGCACAGGGTGGCATCCAGACCGGCTTCAAAGATCCCCAAAGAAGGAGATTCCYGAGTCTCCCTGGGCAGCCTGTTCCAGGGCTCTGTCACTCTCACAGGAAAGAAGTTCCTCCTCACATGGAGATGGGCGTTGCAGCTTGCACYCATTACCCCTTGTCCTGTYACTGGCCACCACTGAGAAGAGCTTGGCCCCTTCCTCCCTACATTCCCCCTTCAGGTACTTACACACATTGTTCAGATCCCCTCTCAGCCTTCTCAGCTRAAYGGACCCAACTCAYTCAGTCTCTCCTCGTACAAGAGATGTTCCAGTCCCTTAATCATCTTTGTTGCTCTCTGCTGGACCCTCTCTAGAAGCTCCACRTCCCTAACTGCATAAATAATGAGGATTCTCATATATCATTAAATGTATTCAGAAATTTTGCTTTCCCATGAATCATTGTCTTAATAAATTATACTGTCTGCAACAGCATCCTACTTTTACRAAGAATATAAGCCAGGAACAAAACTATTCTGTTGTCTGCATGACTTTCTGTGCAGCTCAGCTTTCAGGCTTCGATGCCCACTGGCCATATAATTTGTTCTTGAAGCTTTGCAATCTTTTGCACTTGGCAAGTAACTGTTTCTCTCCCTGCATATTTAAAGGTCATACTTCTGGTGTCCCCTTCTGGAGTTAGCAATCTGGCAGAAGCCACGAGACGCCGCTTAGTCACGCACATCTGGTGAAACAGATACTATTGTATGAATGTTCCTAGCACTAAGCTCTGCACCGCTCAATTATCTAAATTTGTTCTTTTTCATATATGCAAATTTATGCATTTGCAGCACATAGATCATCGCTACAAAAGACCAGTATTAATCTTCCTAGTGGATTGTACAATCTGAGAAGTAATTTCACTGATAAAACATAATTCGTATTTTCAAGCCAGAGAGGGAGAAGGAGAAGATGAGGAACAGAACAGGTGAGTGTATCCTATTCTCAAACAGCAAGACAGACCAAACTCTTCCAGTCCTAGTCCACTAGARTCCTGTTACTGTGGCACAGAAAGAACAATACTCTTCACTCAAGTCTTTATCAGAGTATGCCTGGTAAAGTGTTCATTATATTCCACAAAAAAGTGGAAAAAGATTCCAAAAAGTAAGYTTTTGGGAATAGTCTTGGTTAAGCTAAAATTGAACAATAAAAACAAAATCAAAAACAGGTCTAACAGGTCTAGCCTGGCCAAGAAGAAACACTTCTTATATAGATTCTTGAGTCAGATATGAGTCTTGATATATGAGTCAGGGGAGGTGTAAACACTATTCCCAAGGCGACTCAACCAGCTACGGACTCTTGCCCGCTGCCTACCATGTTTCTGCGCTCTCTGCAAATTCTGGTTTTAAGTCTGTTCTTTGATTTCTTCAGAGAAGGGACTTAGTTCAGGCTCTTATCTCTTACAAGACTTGGGATGTGTAAGGGTGGATGTCCTCATGGTAAGAGTGGGTCTCCTCACGRCTTTTATGAGTTGATTCCACATCCTCCTGTGAACACAACTCTTTGATTCCATTTTTTTTTCCTTTGCTTTTATTAAAGACACTCACAATTGAAATAAAATGCCTTGGTCGTCCCATTCTATTTATTTAACGTCAGAAAAACTCAACCCCCTCCTGATGTTTCCCAGTTGAAGAGGTTCCTCTTTTGCAGAACTGCTAGTGAACTAAACAACATGTTATTCACACAGCTCTAGTGACGTGGACATGCAACTGAATAAGATCAGTGGGGTATAAGGCACTCAGCAATGCTGACGCTTGACCTTTTTGTAATTAATATGCAGAATATGACTAATCAGTCACAGAGGCCTCCGGATAGCACAAAAATGTAGTGATTATACTTATTCAGAATGTCATTTTACTTGTAGTACATTGTGTATTACTCTGACATTGTGAGAGAAGACAAAGCCCTTCTCTCACAAGTATCTTCTGCATTCTTATGAAACATCAATTAAGTCATTTGTGCAAATATGTATAAAATCTGTACACCTATTATTGCATTTGAAAACTTCACATTAAGTAGACAGTTTGCTGAATAAGTAATTTCCCGGGCAGGAAAAAGATCAGACTACTTAAAATTAAGAATGAAGTGCAATATATACAGCTACAAAAGAAACTTTTTCTCTTATTATATGTCTACAGTGAGACCCTTGTGGCTCACTATCCTGAAGCCTATAGCACCTCTTTTGCCTTTTAACTGGGCAGTTACATTGGTTCGGCATGTGAGTGTGGAAAAGTGTAAATCCCTGTATGAAGGGCACCACRGGATTTACGCGCCCAGCCACCTTGGCAGACTGGCTGTCTGATTCACTCATGCCCTGTTTATATCCTTAGATGCCTTCACAGCACTCCTGTGAGTGCTCTCTGCACGGTGCTCAGGTGGCAAAGCAGCTAAATGCTACTCCAGTATCACTCCTTTTCATGACTGCTGAAATAGGTCAGGGAACAATAACAGATACTGATTGACAATGRGGAAGAACTTCTTCCCTGTGAGGGTGACAGAGCCCTGGCACAGGCTGCCCTACATTATGGGAATTATCAGAATACCAATATAAAATCATAGTAGAAAGGGATGCCTCAGATTGTAAAAGGATGTTTAAAATTTCAGAATTACTCTGTAAATCAGTTCTGAGAAAGGGAGCAGCTCGTCATGACACCATGTACACTGTATCTGCATCTACAGTACACCTATTAGCCTGGATTTTACCAATACTTTATTTCTGTGCCTGGGAATAAAAACACTCCCTTTGCTTTATTCTCAGCCACGTGCAGGAGAAAAAAGAAAAAAAACTCTTTCATTGTGTTTATCCCAGAATTCTACCATTTTCAAAAGATGAAAACAAATTCATGCTATGTGAATAGATCTCAGTGCATTCATGCTAAGCAGTATTATTTATGGCAACTGAAGCATAATTCAGTAGTACATAGTCCTGAAATGCTCTTTTTCTTCTTCTTCCTTTTTTTTTTTTTTTTTTTTTGAAAGAGAACTACCCAATGCAGACAATTATTCAAAGGAGGATTTGTAATCTTCCAGCATGCTGCTATTAGTTATGGTTGTGAATCAGCTCCCTGAATCCCAACCCAAGTTTGGATTCAGACTCAACTGGTATATCTCTCTGGGATGGGTTTATATAATTCAATCCCTTGCATTGTACAAGTAACACGGAGCTCGATTTTGAATTACGGCGCTGGAAACTTGCTGATCCTGGTCCAGCCGCTTCCTGCTGCTGGTCCRGTGGTTGTTTCTTCCGAACGCGGGTGGACAGATCAGATTTGGAAAGGGGAAGAACTGTTACTTGGCTGCCTCTCCTGTTTACGTTACCAGCCTGTTTCTGTGGGGGGGTTTAACTGAAAGAGCTAAGAGCAGATCCCGCCTGGAAGGAGAGGCAAGTTTTACAACCCGTCTGCAATCCCTGTCTTGYGGCCTCTCTATCCCCGGATGCTGGTTTTGCTCCCAGCAACCTTATCTCACAACAAAATTATGCCAACGCGAGGCAAATCGTACGGGAGACTCTTGGTATTAAAACAGGTGAATGGGAGCATCTGGAAGATCTGTTGTGAGAGCAGAGGTTACAGCCAGCGCTCCCGGGAGCGCTGCGGTAACAGACACCACTGTCCCCACTTCAGGTCATTGGTTCCCTAGCACTGTTTTTACAAAATCTAGAAACAAAACCCACAAGGGGCTCGGGCAGTCTTTCAAAATCCTTACCCAACTCCTTCTCAATGCTAGAAGCTTGTTTTTTTCTAGCCTCCTAATTACACCAAGATATGGRGGCACTCTGTGCCTCCTGCTGACACCAAGATACAGAGAGTCAAGTCACCGTTGTAGGAACATGACACCACGTACTGCAGCCCAAGGCTCAACCTCTGCGCGTGAGGAGTCCCCTCTTGGATACATCATAATCTCTCACTATAAGGCAAGGATTGTAACTGCCTCTGTCCAGGGGCAACTATCAGTAATTGCTGCATAAGGCGGAACTGAACAAGGAAAGGCAAAATAAAGAACAAGGAAAGGGAAAAAAACGCTACACAATTTCAGCAATGCGAATTTGTACAATTTGTGACTCTGAGGGATGTGATTTTAATGCTCACCATCTCTATGYGATCACGAAGGGCTTTACTGGGGCCTTTCACATAGATTTGGAAGTTCATATATATATTGCCAGAAGTATAACATTATGCAGACATCAGCCCTCTCGTCCTGCAAGAACAGTGAGTCCACAACAAAGTAACTAGGAGCTGCCATCAGCCCCCAGCCCGCCTGCTTCCCACCCTCGCAACAGGCTGGGAATAAGCCAGAATGGGCAGCATGAGGGTTTCTAAGTAAGGAATCCCCTACACAAATAAAAGCATGTATCCAAATCTAATCAACATAATAAACATAGACAGGAAGATCACAGCTGTAAACATTTCCTTGGTAATCAGGGAGGACTTCCACGAAAGGGCTCTTGAGTGGTCACTTATGGGACTGGCACAAATAAAGCACTTAGTGCAGAAGTGAAATCACAGCCTCATGGTGATACTGTGGTGCAGACACGTGAAGTGCAGGCTGCTCACAGCCCGTGCTAAGCAGAATGGGGAACAGAAAGTGTAACCACCCTCTTGAAGTCGTAAAACCCTAAGTGATTTGTTCTGTTCACACAGCATTGCCTAACAGGGCAGTATCTTTACCCTCATCTGAARAGCTGTGCTTTTAGTTTGCTGGATTGCTTCATTTATTTGCTTGTTTTGGTCCATTGTGGAACAAAACCAACAAAAACACAGATTTCTAGCGAACAGGAAACTCACCCTGTCYGGTGACCCTGATGTTGTAGCCAGGCTCGGCGCTGACGGCAAGAAAAGCTGCATGTTCCCTCCAAGTTGAAGGCCTAGCAAACCGGGCAAAACTTTATCAAACCTCAGGCATTTCGGCCAAAACGCCTGGAAACTCCATGGGCTAAGATGTTCTGACGGCCTCTCCTCTGGACACTGAGTGGACACGTGCAGCGTGTGCTCGGCTAAAGCTGCTCTTGCTCTGTGAGCACTGAAGGCCACAAAGCCACCGCCAGGAGCCTTCTGGGCAACAGAAATGGTAACTAAAACACTGTCCCTGGCACGCTGGGACTTCTGTTAAAGGCCTGGCTTTTATTTTTCTATTGGAAGAGATACAGAAAAGTTTCCTTATACTCCTAATGCAGCTTGAAATGTTTATACTTAATAAAGTAATAAGAAATCTACCATAATAGGAAATGATAACAAAACAGCTGAAAGAAGGAAGACAGCTTTAAAAAGCTGTGACTTCTACTTGATTATCTCACAGATATTCAGGCAGAGAAAACAGCCCAGAAGTCACAGAAGAGGGTTTACATAAGCACAGGAGCATGCACTGCACACCACCAATGGGAAATCTAAAGCATCCAGATGGATTTTTAATAGCAAATATCCAAAGAGCCTCCAGAAATCAGGCTGAGGAGGTGGCACCAGCTAGGGTGGCAGAAGGCAAGGCACCAGGGTGATGGGCTGTTGCTCCCCATCGGCCTCGGCTGCAAATGGCCACAGACAGAACTGGCTGGTGCTGAACACAGGAGCCCACTAAGACGCCGAGCRGGGCTGAGGCCCAACAAGAGACCTGCCCTACAAAACGGGACACGGACACACTGAACTGCCAGACCTGAACACAGGGTCTTCAAGCCCCTGCCTATGGGCCACTCAGCCCCTCAAACCGAAGGCCTTCTCAGGAGCTTCACGAAAGTCATTCAATACACGTGCAGCTCTGTCTGCTGCTTGCCACCCTGGTCCTTGAGAGCTCTGCCGTCATTTCCATTCAAACATGGATGCATCCATGTTTACTCTACACTTGGAATACAGTGGGGCTCCATTTTGGTTGGAACTTCTTAATGCTACCATAAAGTAGATCAAAACATTTCATTTTTGTTTAGGATGGATTTTAGCAAGTCTCTGAAATGGGCCGGGCCTTGCTCAGCATCATGTGGCTTCACCTGACCTCAGGAGACTTTAGTATGGACTTGTGCTCCCATCCAATCTTTCACAGAATGCTCATCTTTTAGATCTGAATATATTTAGATTTAGTTTTGAATATATTTGTAAATTATGGAGAGAAAAGTCATATATAATCAACCAGCACTTGCACATAACTATTTCAGTTAAAATGAGTTGTAAAGCACAGCTGCATACTGCCTGACCTGTAAAAGAAAGATGGATCTTCTCCAAAAACATATATTATATATATGTAAACCCAAGGCTAATTGTTATTCAAGAGGATGTCCAACAGTGGCCATAAAATACCGAAATAAGATGAACCTTTTATGGAAAAGTGCCATTTGTGAAGTGTTTTGCCAAGTGTCTCTTTGATTAAACTTAGTTGGGCCCTGAATATTATCCAGACACAAATGCCACCTTTCAACTCAGAGCGCAGGATGAACAGGATGAAAACCTCCCGAAACTTTACAATGTCACATTAAGCCTGACATTATCTAGTCCTGCACAGAAAAATACACTCTAAAATGCACTTATTCTTTCCGTTTTTCCTTCCTATTTTCTGTACGAGCAGTTGATGAGCTTAGTTGATGAACAAGCACTTAATAAACAAAATTAACATTCTTTTTCAGTCTGCTTCGCTGTTAGGAATCATGAATCACTGATTTCTGATTATTTGTTCRAAGAAGTGGGCCTTACTGTTCCCATCCTTCCTTTGCTAAAAATTCAGGTAGTTGCAGCATTTGCTTTATAAAGCAACACAGAACCCCATAAAAGCGGTTCTCTACCTAACAYAACACTTTGTTCACGAAAGTAATTCCCTGCAGCTCCTACAAAGCACCTCTCTCGTCTCCCATATTGCTACTTCCTCAAATTCAGTGTGTCAAAACCTATTCTGGTATCACTTTAATGAAATCAACCCATGAAATACACTCAATTGCTAAGCCTAAAACTGAACTGAATCTCACAGCTCTTCCTGACCTACTTTCTGCAGCGTAAGAGCTCACCCAGCCAGACCTTGCAACGTCCGGGTCTGTTATCGTTTTGTTCTTTTTTTGCATTCCTCATTCACAAAATTTCTCTCTGCCTTCACACCATTTCCAAACCTATTCCTTCCTCCCTACCAGCCCTACAGTTCTAGCAGAGTACAGACCTTCAGACCACCCAAACAAGCTACTCACATATAATAAATCCGGAACCGTATTCCCAGCGGGGTTAAGTCTCATTAACATCGATGGAGAGCTGCTCCTTTACACCAGCTGTTCTGCTGGTTCTTTATTCCTGTCAGGCCACAYAGTTCTGATCTGGAGTTTCATCTTTGCCTCTTCATCCCTTCATCATTTTCAGTAATATTTTTCTTAATCTTTCTCCAACTCAGAATAAAAAATAGATGCTTTTTATTCAAGCCAAAGATAATGTTTGCATTTCTCCTCACTCCATTCAGAACCAGCCTTGAAATCAAAAGCATATGTCTTTTTTTTTTACCACTCCACCTAAACAGCAATGCATTTGATCCCATCGTTCCCTCTGCCTTTATGTTTTTCACATGGAAAAGTTGCACTGTTTTTGGCTAGAAAGGTCAAGAGAAGTTCAGTAGGATGGGGAGAAGGGAGGCAATAGACAGTGATTCCCCTCAGGGCCAACTACATCCCTCACGGCTCTGCGATGGGCTAACACACACATTATATTTGCATGGCACAGCACAATGATGTGGTTTTAACTCCAAAAGAGCAGGAATTTCCCCACATCCGAAGGCTACACTGGCTAGCAGGGCACCAGGAGCACTAACCTACAGCATGTGCTAAGTAGCTTCTCCACCTTGCTTGCAATGCAGTCCCACGTCACTCCTGCTATCCTGCCCCTCAGGAAGCAGCACCCGGATCCTCAGGCACCTCTTACTCCAGAATGTGTTCTTATCCAAAGGCCCATCCTTCTCATCATGTCACTTTATTCCTTCTATGCAGGCTATGGCCAAAACCAGGACTGACATAACGAAAATGATCTTTGAAATCAGAGGGAGAAGCCTCTGGGATTATTATTGACTGACACCAAAGCAGCATTAGAGGCAATTCCTCAAGGTCCAGGTCCCATGTCCCTCCTTCCTAACGTTGCAGGAGAGCACAGTGGGTGAGCAGGGCACACACCTGGGGCTGACACAAAATAACTTTATTTTATTAAATCTGAGGATCAATACCATCTCAAAATATGTGAACTGTATTTCAAATATTATTTTAGCAGGGGAAAGATAATCTCTGACTTTAGGAAGGTACCTGGTGACTAAAACCTTAATCACAGACTGCATTTTGTAGTACTACAGAATAAATTTTTCATCATATAGTGAAGAAAACTGCCAAATTCTGTTATGAATGTGTATGTGCCAAGCAAAAGGGGAGCTGAAAGAAAGGAGAAAGAAAGCAAAATCTTTCTGATTGCATTAGGCTACACTGTATGCTAATGGATCTTTAAAACAGCAAAAACTATTACTCATTTACTGATTCTCCTGAGCCTCAGTAAGTGCTGCAGAAAACATGACTGATATTTAATATGTTTTTGTTCAATCCTCTTGTTTTGTACTGAAGTGGAAAATTGAATAAAATGCCATTTAAAAAATTATTGTTGTGATGTGAGACAGAGCAAGTAACAGAGTAATAGACCATGGCATAATACATTTGTCCTCTTGGCAGAAGGATACGAGCTCTCAAACAAAAGCAAACGCATTATCTCACGCAAAGTACTTTAATTCACAGGAAACTACGTGAGCACCCCAGTGAGTTCTACCTGAGGTTGGCTGATATCCACAGGGATTAAGTTATCAGCAGGAATGATAGAGCTAATGGTGGATTTTGAGTGTCTGGGGACTGGATAGGTCTCTAAAACGGAGTGAATTTTCCCTACGTCAGTTTAAAACTGCAGCCCCCCAGGTTCATTAGAGTTGCAGGCAGGGTCACGAGCCTCACAAAGTTTACCTGTGCCAGCTACCAATGGGACTGCCAGCCTGAAAGCACCGACGAGTGCCAAAGTTTGTCACCGCCAAAGGTATCAGCAGCACGATGCACTTCTAGCTAGTCAAAGCCAGAAGTATCAGGCTATAYCTAAATGCTTCTACCAGTGAAGGGTATCTAAGATGTAGGCAATGTCTGCAGCATGTAGTCCATGTTTCTTTGTTAATAATGCATAAATTCCTATTTTTGCCTCCAGTTGAGATTTACATTTGACTTCCATAGCACATACCAACCCCTCCAGCATCAAAGACACCTCTCTGTATGTTTCCTCTGTCCAATCCACAACTCAAGCCTACAGTAACAGAAAAGATTCAATTTTTACTCATTTTTTACTCATTTTTTACTCMWTTTTTACCAACAGCACAACTTACTTGGTATGAAGCATTACGAAACCAGCAATATTTGCTGCTGAACAAAGTGTATTATGGTGCTTTCCAAGGTATCTTATTTCCCATTTTGCCTTGTGTTTAGCAAACAGCAAGGGAGAACTTCCTCACTGTGAGGATGACAGAGCCCTGGAACAGGCTGTCCAGAGAGGTTGTGGAGTCTCCTTTGAAGGTCTTCAAAACCCACCTAGATGCCACCCTGTGCCACATGCTCTGGGTGTCCCTGCTGAAGCAGGGAGGTTGGACTAGATGATCTCTAGAGGTCCCTTCAAATCTTAACCATCCTGTCACCCTGTGACATAGCAGCAGGTGCTGGCAGACGTTCTGCTTGCTCTGCGGGTCTGTCACGGACAGGAAGCTTTCCCTGAAACATATACAAAATGTTCCCCCTTGCTCTTATTCCACATGATACGACAGAAATAATCTCATGCTGTCGTAACAATTACTCAATCATGCTGTATTTTAATCTTTCCAGTAATTAGTCCCTCCCGCTGCCTTCTAGCTTCCTTTTCAAAGCCTCCCAACTCCCTCTCCCAAAACACCCTGCCTGTCTCCCAGATGAAGGAACCACAGTCCCCAGACCATTTTCGGAAATTGCTTCCTGGGTTCCTAATTTGCTTTGGGTGCACTATATGGTTTTGAAACCCTTCCTTCCAGCTTGTTCCAAGCAATCACCCTYAATGCCGAGATGCCCTCAGGTCCCGTATTCCCAGGGCAGAGCTGGTTGGGCCCWCCTCTGCGCTCCTGCCTCCTGAATTTCCAGGACAAACCCACAATGCTGTTCCTGGCACACGTTTAACTGGCCCCACAAGTGTGTCACTGCTGCTAACAGGCTGTAGGCACCACACTCAGGCTGGACACTGTAGGTGTAGGTGCAGGTGTAGGTCTGACCTGATTTTCTTGGAGGAGCAGGACATAGAGGCTCTGATAGAGGTGTTTTTTTTTTTTTTTTTTCTCCCAGAAGGTGAATCATTTCTGCAGATGAGATCTGTTTCCTCCCTGCTTTCGAAGGGGACAGGGTACAGCCTTCTGATCATTCCTGGTCGGCAGGAAAATGTCGAATTTGACAATCTAATTATATATCTAGATTTCAGCTCCTGGAACCCTCTAATGAGATGAAATAAAAAAAAGACTTTTCTATTTCTTCATGTATGGTATCTTTTTTTAGAAAGACTGTGCAGACCAATTTTATAATTTTTATTTTAACATTTTAAAGGCTTCTGAAATAAAGGTTAAAATATGCCCTGCTTCCAAGAATATCACTTTTCATTAGAAGACAAAGCACACAATTAGCTACCATTAAGTGTTAAAAGAAAGTCAGTATAAGAAGGAGAAAAGAAAACCCCAAAGATTTAAACCACCAGGGAACAACTTCTTCATTTGGTGGTGTTTTTTCCTCTGCCACTCTCCGCATAGGGTGGCTGCATCCGGGCTGGACAAGGGTCCTAAGCGGGAATCCGAGAGTCCAGCTGCATCCCTGCCCATTTCACTTGGTGCCTGGTGGCCTAGGCTGCATGTGCAGAAGGCCCAGCCCGGGAGGGCTCCTAGAGATACAGAAAGGAGCAGGAAACCAAGGACCTGCACTAAGCCAGGGGATTTCCCTCGCAGAGAATGAGGTAGCTGTTGTTCTAGTACGTGCCCCGTGACCACGAGATAACTTTGAATACTATCCATGGTGGCAACTACCCATTGTACCTATAGTTTGGGAAAAATCGCTACCAACATAATGTTATAGCTTTGCCCTATTCAACAGCTTGTTAGTGTAAACCAAAGAGAGTCCCTTTAAGAATCCAGTCTTGCCTTGTTTCTTCTTTACTATAGCAGTGATGTTACTAGGGTTATCTTTAAATGTTTAGTTAGGTTTAGCATGAAGAAGATCACTTATCTTGGTGTTATCTTGGGAAAATACAAAACATATTTATTTGCTAAYGGGCATAATAATGCTTGACCTGAACATTTAAAAGCTATGAGAAATCCAGTAAAACATTTCTTTCTAATTGAACATCTGCATGTAGAACAATTAGTGAATTATGCTCTTCAGTTTGCTTACAAGCTATTTCTGTACATTTACTGTGTCTGCTATCCCTCACACTCCCTCTCAGACTTGAGAGGATACGGGAGAGCAGCAGATGCCAAGGAACATCCCCGGTACAAGCGCTGCAGCTTTGAACAGATCTTGTTCTCTCCCAGGCTCACCCTCCTCCCATAGGAAACCCTGGGGCCTCCTGCAACAGCAGTGGGAGCTGAACAGCAGCCTGGTGCCAGGGCCAGCTGCTGCCCCCCGCCCAGGGTGGTGAACAGGGCTCTTGCCTCAACTCCTCCTCTCCTCCCCACGTGCGCACGCAGAGGGGTGCAGAGCGGCTYGGCTGGCTCCCCATCTGATCTAATATCTCTAATATCTCAACCTCTCTAATATTGTTTATATATAAACCTGCTGTCAAGTGGGTGAGCTGTCAATCTGCCCCATGGCCTAGCAGCACTGTGCTCAGACCCTGAGCAGGCCTCAGCGCAGACCAGGCCTTGGTGCAGAGCAGGCCTCAGTGCTCAACAAGCCTCAGCACAGATCAGGCCTCAGTGCGGAGGAGGCCTCAGTGCGGAGGAGGCCTCAGCGCTGAGCAGGCCTCAGTGCAGACCAGGCCTCAGTGCAGACCAGGCCTCAGTGCAGAGCAAGCCTCAGCGCTGAGCAGGCCTCAGCACTGAGCAGGCCTCAGTGCAGAGCAGGCCTCAGTGTTGGACAGGCCTCAGTGCAGAGCAAGCCTCAGTGCAGAGCAAGCCTCAGCGCTGAGCAGGCCTCAGCACTGAGCAGGCCTCAGTGCAGAGCAGGCCTCAGCACTGAGCAGGCCTCAGCACTGAGCAGGCCTCAGTGCAGAGCAAGCCTCAGTGCAGAGCAGGCCTCAGCACTGAGCAGGCCTCAGCACAGACCAGGCCTCAGTGCTGAGCAAGCCTCAGTGCAGAGCAAGCCTCAGCACTGAGCAGGCCTCAGTGCAGACCAGGCCTCAGCACAGACCAGGCCTCAGTGCTGAGCAAGCCTCAGTGCAGAGCAAGCCTCAGCACTGAGTAGGCCTCAGTGCAGACCAGGCCTCAGCACAGACCAGGCCTCAGTGCTGAGCAAGCCTCAGTGCAGAGCAAGCCTCAGCACTGAGCAGGCCTCAGTGCAGACCAGGCCTCAGCGCAGACCAGGCCTCAGTGCTGAGCAAGCCTCAGTGCAGAGCAAGCCTCAGCACTGAGTAGGCCTCAGTGCAGAGCAGGCCTCAGTGCTGAGCAGGCCGCCTCCTCAGCTGCCCTAGGCTGCACTGCTCCTGCTCACAGCTCCTTCAGGTTTCATGCGGCATTTGCACCAGCCCTTCAGTTGTGACCCACATCATCCGTCTCACCCTCATGACACGATGTGCAGGTTTAGCAAGAAAACTTTAAACACAGCTGGCTGGCTCCCAACTAAATACTTCAGTGGACGTGTCCTGTTCAGCAGGTTCTAAGCACTGCAATAGCTAAGCGAAGTTCCCCGTTAATTCTTCGTCATTATTAAAATTCAGAGTTCAATTAGAATATGTTGAAAACAACTCACATTTTATCAGAAACAAAGTACCATTTTTATTATATAGAAATAAGTGTGTGGGCAAAACTACTCTGAATTGTTACTTATATTACATTCCGAATTGACTGACCCTTTACAAATGCTGAAAGATCTATATCCTATTAGGATATTTAAAAAGAGATATTCATTCCTATTTGAGTGTTTTTTCTGACTTCATGTTAGATATTTACAAAACATAAACTAACTGTAATAGAAAGATTAGGTCCCATGAGAAATGGCATTCAGCATGCTTTGGTCTGTGCTACTGTTTGGTTTTTTCAACAGAGCAGAACCATAATTTGGAAAATTAAATGTAATTTCCAGCTGAAATCTGCCACCACATCTACTAGCCAACAGAACTGCCCAGCACTATTACAATCACATTCTAGCAAAATTTGCTTTTATTCATTGTAAAGCGTCTTTTACAAGACATTGCAAAGTGTCTTTTTTTCCTAGACTGTCACACCGAATATTTTGGATATAATCTTGGGGCTTTTTTTTTTTTTTTTTTTTTTTTGCCTTAACAAGAAGTGAAATGTGGTGAACAGAATTTCAAATGATGTCTCTTAGGTTTAAGGAATTTAAGTTTCAATTCCGCATCTGCTGAAGCTTCTTGTCTCCCCAAACATTTGCCAGTCATTTTAATTGAGGGAGAATCAGCAAGCTCAGATCAAGAATATGCCGTTTTTCTTTTTGAAACTGCTCTTGTGTTGCTGTAGTGCTTTGAATGAAATACCTACCAGGAACGTCTGGCTAATGCCATGGTTGGAAGCCTCTCCACATGCAAGTTTYCAGGGCAGTACTTCTCCACAGGGACTGCCTAATCTTGTGGAAAAAGTGCTGTTAAAATCTATTTGGCTATAAATTCTGAAATAGATAGCAAAAAGCAAGAAACAAAGGAAGGAAAACTGCTGCATTCAGTGCAGCAACCTGTGTCAAAGTAAGTAATTTAAGGAAGGAGCTTCTCCTTGACAGACGATTTTTTCTTAGCTTTAATTGGACAGCATTGCACTTACGTTGGTATGATGCTTATGGTGTCTTACTTGGGCTTTTTGTCTGCCCATTAGGAAGTGCATAACCCTGGTGTAACAACCAGCACGTTTACCTCAGCCTGCTCAGTCACCAGCCTCCCTTGGGCTGACAAACTCGCTAGTGTGTTCCAGCAGTGCTGACCTCCGTGCTGGCTCACTGAGATCATCAGCCCTGTTCCCATAATCTACAAAGATGACCTTCACTGTAAACAAAACAATCCTAATGCTGTCTCACATCCTTGCTCAATGAAAAATTCCATAACCAAGTTACTGACTGCAGCATTAGCATGTCYAATGTATCTGCTTTGTCCATGTTAAAATTCCTTTATCTAAATAAACCATAAATGGGTCATATAGCCCCCTTCCCAGCACCAAATGAGGTATACACTTGCATGAATTGCTTCATTTTCTTGTATGACTCTTAACACTCCCAGCCCAACTAATTACCAACGTGTTCCTCTTTAAGAATAAACTTATTTCTAGAGCTCTGAGCGCATTATTTCTAGCACTCTGAGGATGGAGTACACAAGCATCCGCATAACCTTCCAGTGAAATGCAGGTATGGCAAATGTTTCAGCCCCTGGGAATTTAGCCAGCCAAGGTGAAGTGAAGCACTTTATCCTGTGGAGCAGCAGCCATATGAGGTGGGACAAGCAACAAKGGTGGCAAGAGAGAGGGAGGAGGTCCACGGGGCTCTCACTCCTCAGCCTCTCCAACTGTTCTTGCTGCAGCTCCGAAAGCTGCATGACCACAGCCAGGTCCTGGCTGCTCTGCCCACCAAATGCAGAGATACCAGGTCCTGCTCCAGAAGTGCCGGAAAGGCTGATCCATTAGACGTCTAAATGCTTGATCCACAAGTACCAGGGGATCTAGTTGCACAGAAAGAGAGCTTTCTACTTTGGATGCTGTAAAGGCCCTTCATTGCCCCCTCAAATCAGTAGTTTTCCTTTAATATTATCTCAAAATGTTGCTAAGACGCTGTTGGGAAAGGCTTTGCAGCCAAGCCAGGCTGTTTCCCTGGCCACTTCTTCCTTATCTCAAGGGAAGCGTCAGCCACTTGCCCCTCCATTTACAGCATTAGCCATGAGTGCATGAGGCCCACAAGGTACTGAGGCTGCTCAGCAYCGCAAGACTAAGCCCATATATTTCTCAGGCAATAAAGAGACATTCTTTACTAGATYTGGCCCTAGAGTGGAAGAAATGAGTTTCTCTCAACACTAACWCCTAACACCCAAGATCAACAGTCGTGCCTCCAACCATGTTTTTCTCTCCAGACGTCCCCAGGATGGAAGGCAGCTGTGGCAACCTGGGCACACCCAGGACAGGCTGCATCACCGCAATGGCAGCGASGCTCCTTGGGAAGGCAGGTGGCCAAACACCATCCCGGGCCCATGAACACAGAGAAGGTGAGAGCAAAACATGGAGCTACCTCACCCACCTCCTCTGCCAGTCATTTAAATGATTACCAAAATATGCAATACTCTCTCCTAATGTGTTTGGGAGCCAACATAGGTGGGGAGGTGTGAAYTAAGGTGCCACACATGGCCTCTGTATAGAAAGCACCGATATATTTCAGTGATATAGCAAGAACCAATGCAAACATTCCTGCAAATGTCATGTCCCATCTGAAAGCCAAACAAGTGCYCATTTCCTGTATTGTTATCCAACTTAATTAATGTGATGATTTGGCAATTATGCTGAATATAAGATGGACATTAAATATCAGGGACAGGAAAAAGCCTTAGATACTTGARGTAATGGAGAGTGCTGGCACAACAACAGCAACAAACTGCCTACAAATAATTTTTGGAAGGAAGCTATAGGAGTTAGAAGAGAGGAAGCTGTGTGTTAAGCACCAGGGCAGAGGCCCTGTGGAACTGGCCCCTCCTGGTGCAAATGCCGGTGTGGGAAGCAASGGGCAGGCGGCAGCTCGTGGCACCCTCGCGGCCCTGCCAGCCTCGCTCAGCACCAGGGCACGGGCCATGGCAGGCCGCTTCCCAACGCACCCTTCGGAAAGGGGCCTGACATTCACAAAGGCTCCATTCAGCCGCCATTCCAGCAACCTCRTCTCCCTCTCTTCACTTTCCATCCGGCTCTCCCGATCTCTTCAATCACCATTTCTTTATTTTTACCTTACTCCTCCTTGCCAGAGTGATTAGGGAGAAGCGAGCACTGCTGCTCACCCTGTGCTGACCAGCTTGTCCTCTTGTGCCTCGGTTGACAGCTGCACTGCTCCGAAACCTCCTCCCAGCCTCTCCTCTCTGTTTTCCCATTTCCTCGGTGCAGAGGTTTGGGGAGCTTCCCGGCGCTCAGTTGCTGTGGGGCGCTGGGCTCCAGCACCCTCGCCAAGCGGCCTGGAGCTCCACGCGTGTCTGCGCCTCCCACCCAAACCCGTGTTCTGGGCACACCACGCTGCTTGTAACTGAATATCCAATTCTCACTATTTAGGGCAGTCGCAAATTAACACGAGCTTCTTTTGATTACGTTCCAAAGAGCTTCCTGCCTTTGCTCGTGTTTCCTTTGAGGAAAGAAAAAAAAAAAGAAGTTCTGCCATAACCCTAAATAAATTATACAATAAACACTGCTGTTTTTCCCATCAGTAATGTAACTTAATGGCAAAACAATCACAGAATTTCTAGTTGCAATTAATTTTACATAAAACATCCTGCCAGAAAGGTGGAAAGATGCCTAACATCTGCAGTGTGAGATCTTGGAGCAAGGTATTTTTCTGCCTACAAATTCCATTTTGTACTGCTGTCGTATTTGCATGTAGAAGAGACTTTCATGAAACAGTAAAATGCATCTAGTTTTAAAAATAATTTCTGTGCTTCACTTCACAATTCCTTATACCCAAATAAAAATAATTACAAAAATTAAATTCAAGAAGCTAATTTGATTTCTTTCCAAGCGCCATATATATTGACAAGATTTTTTTTTATTTGCATTAAATATAAATGCAGAAAAAATGAATTTGACTTTTCAATTAGAAGTCAAATGTCATCTGAAATGACTGTTGGTCACAAACTGAGGAAATTCAGCAAGATATATTGACATCATGCAGCACTTGTTTTAAAAAGCATTAAGTAATTTTAATATAAAAAATAGCATGGAGAGAGATGAGCTTTCAGAATCAAGTAGGCTTGCTCAAGGCACACGAATACAACTAACATCATTACAAAAATAAAATGATTTCAGTCACCACCATTTTTATTTTCTTCATTAAAAAATGACTTTACTRCTCCAGTTTTAAGGCTACAAATAGCCATCCATCCCTGAGTTTTTTTAAAATCTGTTTCCTCCCACTTGAAAGCCTGGTCTTCCACCATGCCCTCCTGTAAAGCTTGCCTTGAACTTGAATTTAACACAGCTCCCCTAAAATCCCTATTTTCTCTCCCAAACTTTCTGCACATCTCTGTTTCGATTCTGCTTCACTGACATGTAAAACTCTTCCAGCAAACTAGCTCCGTTCCTTAGGGCTTATTGTTGACGGCCAGTTTCGGTGTCAGGAACGGGCAGGGAGGCAGACGCACGTGTCACTCCACAAGCAGCACTGGGGACAATCGTGTTTGCCACCGAGGCCGGCACCCTGCGTGCCTGACGCCTTTGCCCATGAAACCTCATATGCTGCTGGCAGCGAGGCACAGAGTGACAGAACTTCCAGCTTTGTCATGGGAGGTATTGACATTTTTGGCTTTGTCTGGGACCTATAAATTGTAAAGGAGAGTGAGGAGACGATGTCCTATTTTTTTGACCTTGTACTGTACTTTACAGTGTGTCAAGGTCTGTTCTTTCTTAAGCTCTGTGGGACTGTGCTGCCTCAAGCTCCTTTTCTTCCCGTATAAATTGGACAAACATTACATTCAATGTTAACAACACCACGCACGGTCACTCTGCCTACCAACTCCTTCTCCTGTGAGGAAAGAGAGTCCTTATTCCGACCGTGGTTTCCAGGAATGCACCTTTCCTTCCAGTCTGTTTTTCTGGCTGCATCACGCGTTGTGCTACCTGTGTGCACCTTGTGTGCACGTGCGAGCGCAGYGGAGCAGGGAAGGACAAGGATGTCAGGCAGGGAGATGGGCAGGACACAAACGCAGCAGGCACCGGGAATAAGGAGTGCAGACAGAGCTCACCCAGCTCAGCTGTGAGCGTGTGTTTGCATACTCGGGGAAGAAGACGGGGAGAAGACGGTGGCATTTCGGTACCAGAAGCAAAGAAGGATCTTTCTGAGCCCCAACGGGCGCCAGCTGAAATGTCACCCAACTGTGGTGAAAAGCGCCTGGGCAGGAGCCGTGAACACGGCGCTCTGGCCGCGCCGCCGGGCAAATACACAAGGGCTGCCCGTTAGCAACGGGTATCGGCCTGCTGTTTGTGGCTRTTCTCTCTCCTGCCTCAGAAAGGCAGATAATGCATCTGCTGAGGGCGCTCAGCATCAACACAAAATAACTCAGATTAACCTAGGACAACCTGCAAATGTTGAGCAAGTCCCCTATTTACAAATGTAGCTTTCGAGATTTTCAAAACTAGTTTCAAGACCTAAATTAAGTGATTACRATTTGTTCACCTGGACAGACTCCAAAATCAGCACCTATTTTGAGGCAGTCTGACAATCTTTGGCCAGGCACTCAGTAACCAGATCTGGATTACATTTCCCTGGCAAAGCTGCCTGTTGGAGCTTGCCTGGTTCCTGCCTATGCAGTATATAGCTCCAGTCACCGTGTTCATTCCCTTATTTCCACCAGGATTTGCATGTATCATATTCCACAGGCACCACAGCAATAGTGTAAAATAGCTAACAACAAATTAAATGCCTAATCTCATTAAATCAAAACACATTAGAGTGCTCAAATTGTTAAGCTCAGCCCTCACCTCTAAGTTGTAAAATATCTCTTTCAGAAAGGCAGCAAGTTTCATGTTCTAGTTTGATATGGCCAGCCTTATTTCACTATGATTTATATCAGTAACCATATTACTTATAATTACTTACTTATTCAGTAACTGTCTGACCCCATTAATTTTGTGTACATTCAGCACTTAACATCTTTTTTTTTGAATTTAGTAACTCTAAGTCTTGGTTTCCTATCTGGAACGAGGTAGCAAAACAACTAGAATATACACAGCTAACATGTATGAAGTGAATGCAGTGTAACAATGCTTATCTTGCAAAAGGCATGCTTTTATGTCACACTAAAAAGTGTCACACTATATCAAATTTAAAAAAAAAAAGTTCCTTTAGGCTTTTAGACTTCCATTGAGAAGATTTGAAAAAGCAGAGGCAAATCTAAGTTATAGATGTTGTTATACATACATTACACAAAAACACACAGAGGTATATAATGGTGATAATATATGTAGTTGCGGGGTTGTTATATATGTTTTACATACAACACATGCATCTATTAAACACACACCCACAACCAAAGAGCTCCGAAGTGCGTAGGTGCCACACGCTTCGAGCCCAATTCAGTTGTACATTAAAGAAGCTCTGAAGCAACGGGGTGCCCTTGGCTTCGCGCATCTCTTGTGGTTCATTTCCAATGGCAGAAAAGAGYATGCAATGGAGGAGCAAAAGGAAAACATCTAGCACTGACACAAGCAAATCAATACAAGGTCCAAATCCAAGGTTATCACATCGAGAATTTCTTCAAGACCTGGAAAATGCAAAGCAGTGCAATCCATTGCACCACTTGCCAAGGAAGTCTCACTTTAAAGGTCTTCCATTCAAATTAAGAAAATTCACTGTATTCAGCAGTTTAGCTTGGATGTTTTCTCAGCTATCTAAAACACAATTCCTTTTCACAAGGCAGTTTTATGCTRCAGCTGTGTTAAGATGATTGGCTTGGATTTGTTAGACTGTGTCCTCACCTTTTGTGAGATTTTATTCTTCCAGAAGTCCCTCTGTAAATATAGTCATCAAATGCACTGGGGTTTAACAGATTGTTCTTTTTAATCAACTACTTCTCACTGTAATTATTTTTATTTAGAAAAAAAACTTCATAAAATCAAAACACAGAAATACAATCTCTAAAATGACTGTTTCCACTCATGAGCAAAACTTCCTTCAAATCTGTAGGAACCTGAGGGTTCTCTTGCACAAGATGAGCACTGTAATATCAACATGGTCTCATTTTATGCACCTAAAATCATCAAAGACTATTTAATATCCAGATAGCTAAAGGGTTGTCTGATAAAGGATTCAACACAGGATGCCCACCAGGCACCCTGCGAAGGATATGATGCTTACCATAGCCATAAAACTTGGGTAATGTTTTCCAAGAATATATCTGTCTTTGAAGAAAGCTGGGYAGCAGGGAGATGGGGCATGAAATACATATTGTGGATGTGTAAGATGTAAGTAAGTGGTTGTTCAAATTTAATAATGCAGCTCAGCTTTCACTTGTCATTACTATGGGGCATTTCCAGTCACAGGCATCTCCTAATTTCTAAGGCTAGATTTCTCTATTCTTTCACAAAGCAAACTTGGCAAGAGGAAGCTATATTCAATTCAGATTAATATAAACCAGTCTGAACTCCCCTTCTGGAGAAGACACTGTGAAAGAGGTGAGCCTTCCCCTTCCTCTCAAGAAGACAAATATGTACTATAAAAGAGTACTACGCAATATAATGTACAACACCTTTTCAAACTGATCTATGCAAGCATTTCCTTAGTAAGTAATGAACTGTCAGCCATTTAATGACTGACATTTGTTATTTGTGCTTAAATTGAGGTACTTCAGCTGAAAGCAACTTAAAGGGAGACGCTAGTGAACTCCGCAAACTTTCATTTTCACCCTGATTGAAGTGAATAACACGGTGAAATGCTGTCAACCACAAATGCTTGCCTTTGGCTAAAGACTCCTTTCCTTCTCGTGCAGAACCACCACACCATGATTTGTACCTGGATGTTTGCTAAGCAGGGTAATTTATTGGCAATAAAAAAGCCCACATTAATTTCCCAGCACATTTACTTTAAAGACCATCACGATAAGATGACAGCAAGATGAAGAATGAGTGTAAAGGTCCGTGACTGCCTCCCGCTCGTGCCCAGCTTCAAGCCTGCCGCTCAGCTGGGACACGACTCTGCTCAAGGCGCCGCCAGCTGCAGGGATCCCTCGTGCTCCCTCMGGGGAAGCAGGAGGAGCGGTGGGAACTCAGGGAAGGGATGGGCTCAGCAGGGATCAGCAGTGGAAGAGACTCGGGGAAGTGATGGGACTAGTGAACTGGCACCAGTGGTTACAGAGAAGGACATTGCTCTCTTCTCACCAGCCCGTGCCAGGCAGACTTACCCTCCCCACCCTCCCTTAACAAATACTGCTCCCAGCTCTCCTTCTCAAGGCATCTCCTTCCCCTATTAACACAGCTAAAAGCATCATGGCCTTTTTTTCTTTCCCATTTCATTCAGCGCCCTCCTTCATTCATTACTGCACCTTCTGACTCCTGGTTCCTGTTCTTCTCATCAGTCTGCAACTGTTCTTTCTGTGCTTTGCTCATTGCCTGGCAGCTGTGCTGCACCCYTCTGTTACTACATACTAAACCCCCACCTCCTCCAAAAGCCTTTATTTATTTATCACTCTGCAAATGCTTCATTTCAGGTTGGCTTATGCTAAGTGTTACACTCAGTAATGCTCACAGAAACACCTAGGAATAGGGAAGTGTCTGCGAGGCAATGCTAGCCGAAATGTCAAAGTGAAGAGACAGAGAGAGGCAGGGACCTGCAGACAGGTATCCTGCATCTCTGCTAAGAATAATCCTAAATATTGTGCATTTGTTGACTGTCTGCACAATTTTATACATCAGAAATGAGATGCTCCTCACTTTTCACATGAAGACATTTTGTACAGGCTATACAGCAAAAAGTTTGGAAATACAAAATCTTCCTTGCCATTTTTTTTTCCAATGCTCAACTTTCATCATGTATCCTACTACCCTGAGCTGTAAAATAGCCAATTCATTTTCCTGGAGATGCTTTCTAGTTTGATGGCATTATTAGTGTACACATTTATTTTTTAAATCAATGATAGAAACTCTTATTTTATTTATGCATGTAAAACTTCCTGAGTAACAAGAATGAAATATAAACCAGATTCATAAAATCAGATTCACTAGGCTACAGCTAATGCATTACGTCAATCTACTTAAAACTATTATAATGTGGCAGAAATTTGGCTGCATCTTCTAGAAGAAAGGTTGAAAATATTTACTGAGTAGCAAGTCGAAAGTAAATATTTTATTGTGCAACCGAATTTTGGAAAACACGGTATTTGGTTCATAATTTGACAGCAGCGGCATTCCAGCCAAATTAGCTGTTTTCACTCAGTGTACCAGAGGATGAGGCAATTTGAATCGTTTCCTCTAATTCCGACTTCCATTTACTTAGCTAAAACCAAAAAGCAGACATCTGCTTGACAGTCGCTCCAGACACTCCCTGGGGATGAATATGTAGACATAAAGTGCAACTATAGCTTAACGCCATACATCCAAGCAACACCCAAAAGGAAAATGCACCAAGGATTTCCTTCAGCATCTGTCAGCACTGCCCTTAAAAAACCCTCCATCCTTCCTCGCTTTTGCTCCAGAGTATTGCTATCAACGTGGATATGCTTTCAGCAGCAACCCTCTTTCATGTCTCCTGCTAAACCTCACTTCTCTAATGTGCTGCCAAGAAGCAGAATTAAAGGATCCACCTTGGCTGGATCTGCTGGGAGGAACGGGCTCCCCAGAAGGCTGGCAACCGCATCGGGCACACGGCTCGTGTCGCTGCAAGGCAACCCAAGCCACTCGGTGCAAATTCCACTCGGTTTGCTCCCAACTGTCCCCCAGCCCATCCTCAGGAACAGTCAGCTCCTTTTCCAAAGGAGAGGGCAGAACCGCCCGCCGGCGCTCCCGGGCTCCCAACTCCCTGCAGCAGCGGCTCGGAGCACGGAGCACAGAGCAGGCACGCGGCATGCACGGAGCTGCCACACTTACTGATTTTTTCCTCGCCTCTGGAGAAGGGAAAGCAGCAAAGCTGGCCCATGGCATCCGCGGCTGGATCTGCCTCCCTGCCCGCTCCCAGCGCCCGCCGAGCACCGACGGTGCCGCCTTTCCCGCTCCGGCGGAGCGAGCGCCGAGGAGAAGGCGCCCGCGGCGGCGAGCGGGGACGAGCGGGGACGGGAGGCTGTGGCGGGAGGCTGTGGCCAAGGGGAGGCTCCTCCTCCCCGCCCGCCACCTCAGCRCCCGCCGCGGCCCTGCGCCCGTGGGCCCCGTGTGTGGGGCGGCCCACGTGCCCCACAAGCCTGGTACCCGTGTGTGGGGCAGCCCACGCGACCCCAGRCCTGGTGCCTGTGTGTGGGGCGGCCCACGCACCCCACAGGCCTGGCACCCGTGTGTGGGGCAGCCCAYGCGACCCCAGGCCTGGCGCCTGTGTGTGGGGCGGCCCACGCACCTCACAGGCCTGGCACCCGTGTGTGGGGCAGCCCATGCGCCCCACGGGCCTGGCGCCTGCAGCTTGGGCAGCCCAGCACGCACCGCTTGCCTTGGTGTTGCAGAAGGAAGGGGCGCTTCAAAAAGATGCAGTTTGGTTAAAATAACGGAGCCAGCGTGGCTGTGTTCCAGGCACCAGGCAGTGGGGAGGTGTTGCTACTCCTCCTGCCGCGAGAAGGACAAATCTGCGTTATTAGAAAACACAATGAAGGAGCCCTCAGAGCCCCCGTGCTCGCAGGTGGAGGAGCCCTCCTAGTAGCCAGCGACACTGAGGAACAGACTCATTGAAACTGGGCCTCACTTTGGAGGGGTTCAGCACCCAGCTTCAGCAAGAAGGGCTCTCTTATCTTTACACCACATTTAGACAAAATGCCAGGTTTCACCTCCTTTCTTCACACCCCATGCATTACCAGCATGGTTGTTAAAGGTCACCTAGTGGGTGTAAAAATCTCAAGTAATAGAAAATTGACAAGATGCAATTGCAGGAAAGAGTAGGTTACTGATTAAAGATGAAAAAATGATCAAAGGGGCTTCCACAGGGATTAGGACTCGTCCCAACATCACTCAACACAATTAATTAATGACATGAAAGTAAATAAGCAATAAAATGCATGAGGTTGGAGGAAGGGCATATGCAGTGAGGACAGGATGGCAGCTGAGGGCAGCCTGACACAGGGAAGCCCAYACATGTCAATAAATACAGCCAGTGTGAAGACATACACTGTGTTTAAGCACSCCTGTGCCCTCCAGCACTAGAGCGCCCGGCTTGCAGCGTAACGTGTCCCGCGGGATTTCCAGGAGTCAGGCACACACGGCGAGATATCAGGGCATCCTTGCAGGGTGAGCACATCACAACTATCCTCCTCCTCACTGGCACCAGCTGCCATCACAAAATTTTTGTTAAACAACAAAGTGCACACAGGTGCCTTGGTCCTCAGGGCACCCTGACCCTTGGAAAGTGGCTCATCACCACATGGACRGATCAGGAACCCACACGCCTCCCGCTGTCAGGAAACCTGTGTAGAAGGAGGAGAACTCTGATGTAGGTGGACGCTGTGGGATGGCACCAACTGCGGTGCAGGAGCGGCAGCAAAGCCAGGGCGATGCACCTGAGGATCTCCTTGTGCGCCAGAAGGGCCCAGCGTCAGGCCCTCTGCTTCTGAAGGGTTCTGAAGGGAAGCGGGTTTTCACTTAGGGGGTAGGAGAAACTGACTCCACAAATGCTTGCAGTTAAAGGATCTAAACTTGCCCACCTTGTCTGAGAAAAGTTGTAGTCACCGAGACACACTGAGAACCTACTGAGCATAACTGAAAGCCTGTGACACACTCACCTTCTGCTATTAATATGTAAGAAGCACAAAGCATGCACTTGTTTCCCTTGCCATCTCTCTCCAATAAATAATAGGGAATAAATTCTATTTTATCATTCTGGTTGATATTCTAAACGCTAATGTTTACGGTTAAAAAAGTCACAAAAAAGATTTTATATAAATCATTTAAATTGTATAAATAAATTATATAAATTAAATAATCACAAAATGAGACTACTACGGATTCTGCTACTTCTACCCAGCACTGTGTCAGTGTTCCAGTTAGTAATAACAAACTTTCTAGAAAACCAATGATTTCAGCAGTGACAGAAATTCTCCACTAAACTGTCTAGTGTTTCATATTCAAAACTGCTGTTTGATTCATGAAAATACATGTTTGTTTTCCCAGATGTAAGAATCTCAGACTGAAGAATCCTATGAATATTTCACAGCCATAATAGAGATATCTTATTTGAGAAGAACAAGTGTAATATATTTAAAATAAATATTTGTAAGACATTGTTCCTTATGAAAATTAAATTGAAATTAATTAAAAATAAGATCATCGGGTTGTGTTTTATTTCTTTTTCCATCACTAGTCTGTTATTAGTAATAATTAAATCGTGTACTGTTATAAGAATTATTCTCTTTTCAGTCACAGGAAAAAATCAGGATGGTACATAAGTTTCCAAAGTAACTGCAACAGTTATTAAGTTATATATTAATGGAAATGCATCTCAGCTGTAGAGTTAAACTCTTTCATTTAAGGAGATGCTGTCAGCCTAATCAAGAGCAAAAAGAAAAGAACATGACCCATATTCTACAACATAGGTGAATTAAACATGAATACGTGGCATAAGTGAAGGCAGTCTTCAAAGCATACAGAGACTACTTCTAAGAGCAAACAGTTATCTTCCATTCTGTTCAGGATCAAAAAGAACACAGGCAACACTTTAGGCAAGAAGCAAGACAAATATTGTTGATTGAGAAAAGTTAAGAAACAGGAATATTTAATGCAGTACACCAAAACTATCTTTTTCAGGTGTATGGAGACATCAACTCCTTTTTATAGACAGATCACATYCACGTACTACCTCATGAACACAAAACCTCTCACCTTTGGGGAACAAAGTCCTGTTGTGCCTACACCCCAAACCTTGTCCTTCTGCTAGAACAAGCAACAACCACAGTTTTCCTTACTCATCTCTTCCTAAACTGCCTTGCCAATATAAGGTTGACAATATCCTACTAAGCAATTCCGGAATAGTCGCAACCCGGTACAAATTTGTACATCTACAAACCATCTGTTAGCCCAAACTAGCAAAGTGCATAAGCGGATACACTGAGAAGAAACAGAGGTTCACAGGGGGCTCTGGTCTTTTAACACTGACTTGCACGATGAAGGCAGCAGCCTTGCAGCCCTCCAGCCACCTCTGCCACCGTACAGCTGGATATGGGCCAGATGGATTGAAGTATTTGGGTGTCTGTTCACTGACAAGAGTGCGACTGATCACATTTATGGGCTTTACTAGCTCAAAGCCATTAGTTTGTTCTGCTTTGACAAATCTTCAAGTTTTGGTGAGACAGACGAAGTATATTTTGACAGAAGTTACAGCACAGCAGCAAAGCTTTGAGCTATCACAGACTCTTAAATATGACTGTAATATAATTATAAAAACTCTTGCCTCAAGAGGTCCAAAAACACAAAGTATTGTTCCAAACGAGCAAGCCCCAAGATACACTGGCATGAATTCTGCTGGGACTCAGAGAAGCTGATGGGCACYGTATGACAGGAGCTGAGAGGTAGAATTGTTCCTGGTGATGATGGGTAACTTTTAGCATTCGTGGTAGCCTAGACCAGCTAAATTAAGCTGCTGCAAAACCAGAACTTAGAACTAGAGACCACCAAGCAAAATTTGCAATTTTTACACTAGGAAAGCACTGCTTTTCAGAGCTGATCGAGAGAAACTGAAAGGTACTCCTTTTCCAAGAAGGGAATTTCAGCCTTCTTAATACTCCTAAATACCATGCAGTAGATCCATAGGGAACCCAGTATGGATGATGCTTGTGGTGCAAATTATGTAAAAAGTCGGTGAGGAAGGAAAGCTGCCTTAAGTTCATTTGAACTTAAAAGAGTTTCTGCATTCATAACCTAAGCTGTTGCCAAGTTGATGTACACATGTATATCTATAAGCCCCACAGAGCTGATGATAGTGTTTCACTGCAAGGGGTATGGTGGGAGCACCGACTAACTCAGAATTCTCACTTCCAGCATGAAGAAAAAGCCGGAAAAAATAAGGCAACACTTTGCAAATACAAAACTTCTGAATCTTTCCGGAATGCAAACATTTTCCTACTGTGTTTGTCAGTGCAGACTATCCTCCATTCCTTTTTGATACTTGGTTTACAGTGCAGTGTGTAAATCTAGCATATTTTCCAATGTGTCCTTTTGAAAACAATTCCAATTGAATTAATCTGCAGAAAAGGCTTAATTTACTAGACTAAATACATTCTCAAGGATTTCATTTTCTTATTCTTCAGTGGCTTAAAAATATTCACAGAAATATCTTCTGTAAGCTAAAAAATGATTCTGAGTTGGCATTTGCATGCTAAAATAGAAGTGCATATTTTAGCTATGCTTTTTTTTTTAAACTGAGAATACAATTCTTACCACATTAAAATACTTCCAGGGGAATCTTGCCACTAACACGTGTTTTACAACACTGCCTTYTAGAGAGATCATCTTGCTTTTATTCACTCTAAAATTACTATTTTTATGTATTTCCCCCACTGAACATACTGTACCTTTTCAGCAAAAGCTGGACAGGCAGACACTGATAGGCTACACTCTATTTAAAGCGCAACCTCAAGGCGAGGCTCAAGACTAAGTCTGCCAACTGCCCAGACTGTTTACCCTCAGGAATGCACTCAGAGCCATGTTTAGAATAAGCCAGAGAGCACCTCTGGGTGAAAAGCCCAAATAAACTCAGCCTCTAAAAAGTACTCACAGCTCATATACTCATATATATTTCCAGAGTGGACATGTCCAGCTGTGGTGTATATGTGTGTATATGTGTATATATATATATATATATGCCACATGGTTATCTTCTGCTGCGGTGGCTTCACCAGACGGACGGTGCACTCACAGGGTAGACTTCACAGAGAACACCAGCATATAGAAGAATGTCCCCCATAATGTATGAGATTATAGGCAGCCCCAAGCAATAAGGATGTGAAAAGCTGCAGCAAGGTGCACCTCACCCCCTGGGTTCACCCCAAAACTGGTTGTCTTACATCTAGGCCTAAGCCTAGGAGACCTGTCAATCACTCATTTAATTTAACAGAGGTTATTCCTTGGGCTGCATACAGATGCTTAGGTGGTTATGTCTGCATCTTGATCATGCAGCGTCTTTAAATTTTAAGTAATAGATGGTAGGGTAACCTTTAGTATAACATTTCTTTTATCAAGTATTCTGCTAGTTCCTGCTGTTGCAGACAAGACTAAGAAAACAACTAAGAAAAGACTAAGGAATGTATGAAAAGGGAAACAAGGAACAGAATGTTACTTTATTCACTCTGAGAATGAAAACTTCTCAGAAAAAACTCCTAAAACACGAAAAAGAAACTTAGTATCTTAAATTTACAAAAATGAGTAAAAGCCATAGGTGCAATACAGTGTAGTGCAATTCAGAGCAAAACGATTGGTAGCTCTGGTATTTTTTCCTTCTAAAYAGTTCCAAGGTGAACTGAGCTGCTGAGGACAGAGAGCAGTGAAGAGAGTTACAGCAGCCGCAGGTCTGYGGAGTCTCCGTGATTCTGCCAGGCCCGCACGGCCGGCACAGCCCTCCCTGCCCAGGGAGAGCCCCGATGGGTAGCCCGGCCGAGAGGCTTCTAAATGAGTTACGGAGAATAGAAAAATATTCCCTTACTTTCCACCCCTTTCATAGAGTAAAATAGTGAGAATTTGTTCCGTATATACAAAATAAGGGGAAAAAATGTGGCAAGATTCTGTTCAAATGCCTAAATTGGTGAACCTCATTTTCCAGCAATATATGATTACATTGCTTGCATTTTTTAAATTCAATTTTTGTCTGAAGTTCTCTTTACTTTCATGATTACATTTAGTGCTTCTAACTCTTTATTTTAAGCTGACTATCAAAAAAGCAAGTCATAGGTSCATTCTGGTACTTCCTTCCCTCAATCTTCATTCAAACACGTCTTTTTTTTTCATTTAAAATAAAATACCACATAAACACAGCAGTGTGTTTTCAATGTACATAAAATATTGATTGCACAAGGTTAAAATTAAAACATCCTTTCTGGAAGAGTGACTGCTGTGCACAGCCCAGAAGCCTGATTCTGCTTTAAAAACACAGGCATTTTCCACTGGAACAACAGAACAGAAAAAATGGTGGCTGCTGTGTATTCTTTACCGTCAGAGCGTGTCAGGGCATGTTGAGAAAGTCAGGGGATATATTGACGGAAATATTGACACTGTAGTATGGTTCGATGGACCTTAAAACCCCTGCTAATGGTCCTCCCTGGCCTATTCTCGTGCCGGGGTCTTATCCCAGATGTGCTGCCTCCCTCTAAGGTTCTCTGCGAGGATTCTCCCAGGATTTGGCACACATACAAACAGGCTCCGAGAAGGTGCCCGCAGTTTGGGGGGCGTATTGCCCCATGGAAAAGCAACCCCCCACCCCATTTCTGCTGCCACGCTCCGCAGAATGGCAACTTCCCTTTTTTTCTCCCACATGTGGAGCTCCAGAGCCCGGATTTGTTAACTTTCCAAAAATATTACAAAGCTCTTTTTCTCCTCTTTGTTAAAGCTGCTCATAAGGATGCAAGTCAGGACGGAGTTGAGATTTAAGGTAGTCTTCTCTGCCAAACTTTCATTGATTGGAGAAAATACTCAAAACATAAGAAGGCAGCTTAAATCTATATTTTTACAGTTTGCAGGAAAATTAATGTTAAATTGACAGATACCCTACACTCCTTTAAGTTCTGGAAGTCAGAAGCTACAGGTTATTTTTGCCTTCTCCCTGGGGAGAACAAAGACACATTTCAGGTCACTTTTCAATCTTCTGCTCTCTTATTCCTGTGTATAAATGAAAACAGGATATTTGGTGCTGTGTAAATAAATACCTAGCTTTAAACATCAGAAATGAATGTAAATTACAATGGATTACAGCTATGTTTTTTGTATTTTATCAAAGACATGATGTTTCAGGGGAAGAATACAGGAAGAAAGCATGAAGTTAGCAGGGGAAAATGTAAAACAAACATTAAAAATATCCCTTACAATTAATAAAATGAAGTTCTGATGCTGTCAGTTGACAGCACTTGCTAGTCTGCTGCACCTTAATATGGTTCACTGCAATCTGCCTATGCACTGTCAGCTGCTTTAGTAAGCTGGACAGCTAAGCAAGCAACACACCTTAGCCAATTTGCTTGCTCAGATTATAAAGAAGAAAGCATTTTGCAGGCCACTCRGTTAGAAAAGAATTAACTCTTGGGTCTCTTTCCTTTGAAATAGCTTCCACACAAGGATTTGCCTTCTAGATTTCCAGAAAAGCCAGAACACAATCTGCAGATTTGAATATATTCTTCAATATGTTATATGTGAAAATGTCCCTTTGAAAAGAATTAGGTGTTTCCAAAAGCAATTGCAGGCTCTGAAAGGCTCTGAGATGCAGCCTTCTCCATTACCCCCACCAGATACATGAATTCTAATTTTAACTTCTATGTATCATAAAACCTGCACCCACTAAGCCAGCTCTGCTTCAGTTCATGTTAAGAAGGCCACGTTGCAAACAGCAGTAAAAACTGTTTCCTAAATAAAAAATAAAATTCTACAACAGGAATATTTTTATATCCTGCTGTTACACACAGCAGATTTATAGTCATAAATGAGTCACGATAATCTTCTTAAAATAACTTAGGAATAACCTTGTTAAAATGTAGTCAGAACAGTTGTACAAATGTTGAAAAAAAGGGTAAGTATCTCTTCTCAGATAATACATTTCAAAAAGTGTCATGCATAATGTCAATTTTACACACTTGAAGGAAAGACAAGGCCTTCTTTCACTTTAGAATTATTACCCCTTAAAATGTATCATTACTGGTATTTTSAAGATGAATTTCCGCTATAAACGGGCAAGTAGACGCAGGACCAAGTGACAACGGGACGATTTGTTATTTCAGTTTGTACTGGGCTAGTTCTTACCTACTCCTCATGATTTTGCCAGTCAGCAATAAATCATAGTTATGTACTGTTTTACGATGAGTGGAAATATAATGCTTAACATCTGAAGCATCTTAAAACTTGTCTTTTAAAAGAAATATACTGAATCTTAAAAAAAAATGTAATGGAATAAGCCTAGAAAATTGCCAGTTCCAAGTAGCATCCCAGCTGCAAAGAAGTCACTCGTGCCTCTCAGACAAGAGTGGTTCTGAAGATGGGAAACTACAATAGTTTGTGAGTAGAAAAGACAGATGCTATTTGGGATACAATTTAGTCCTAGGTAATTGGTTTTAGGAATCACAATCAATATAGCATGTATAACTCAGGTACCTCATATCCATTAATAAATTCATATTAGCTCTGAAGTAAAATTGGGTCACTCATTTTAGGGATGAACAAATGAGAGACAAAGATAAAGGACTTGCCTAAAATTGTTGAAACATTTACTGTAAAGAGGCAGAGCATGTGATTCAAACTCCCACAGGGCTTGAATTAGAGTTTATGAATCTTGCTTTCCTAAATTAGCAGCAAGATGGTTTTTGGTTCCTTTGACATGTCTACAAGGAAGCACATTTTCAATATCCTCATCGTTATCTGTAATTAAAATTCTCGGACTCATATATCCTTCTAATACCAGCAGATGGGGTTGTTTTTCCCTATAATGTGCATTGCAATATGCATTTCCTATAATGTGCTTCCAAATATTGAGGAATTTTGATTATTTGCTAGCAGTACTGCACTTACTACTGTTGAGTGGGGCATTKATCAACCGATACTTTTCTAAAACACACGATTTAGTCCTGCTCCCGGAAAAACAAAACCCATGTCTTAGTCATGCTATGTGCAAGAAGGATGGTTTTGGTCTGGCAACCTGTGAAAGTGTCTGAGTTGTGCTGCTGTGAAAACTGAGAATAAAAGAATTACCTGCATTACTCTCATCATGTCTACAACACTTAAAATTGAGCCTATTAGAACATTTTGTGTTCTGAGATTGAAACACACGCAGGCCGCACACGCAGGCCTTGCACGGGGCCAAACCGAGGGCACAGGCCCATGCGCCAAGGGACCGGGATGGCAAAGCGGCTCGGTCTTCCAAGCAGGGCCTTTTCTGTCATTATCAGGGCTTTGATCATCGGGCCACAACTGGACTTCCTTGTTCCAGCCCTGCACTACCCCCAGTTACCCTCCTGGTGAACACAACCTTCCCAGCTCCCGAAACACTCGGCCCAGCGCAGGGCCCCGCAGCCCAACGCGCTGCACCAAAGAGGGGATCAGATCAAACTCCAGAATGATCTCCGGTTTCATACATAATATTTCATCAGCTGCTTCTCCACAGCCCACATTTTGATTGTTACACGGAGATTAAGTCTGGAAGCTTCAGAACCCCTTCCTCATTGAACTGCAGCATCTGATTTATGCACAGGACTGTTGCTTTCATCTGAGAGGCGCCACACGAYGCAGAGCAACATTTACAAGGTGAAGCCAGTGCCTAAAATAGCTAGAACTGATATTCTGAGCACAGTCTTTGGTAAATAGTAAACACACAAAGCTGTTACATTCTGCTCCAAGTAATATGATTTATGAAACCTATTTCAGCAACAACTTTACTCCCAGGACTTTCAAAAAAGGCAGAGTAATTAAGGATGAAAGTGAGCACTGGAAACTGTTGCAGGCTCTACCCCACATTTTCTAGAATATTTTAAGCATTTAGTCGAGCAATCATTTGCTGGCGATAAATTTTAAAAGCCATTTCTTTCCTTTAATGATTTTCCCTTTGTGTTTAAATAACCATTGTGAAAAGGAAGGCGAAAGAGCATGAAATTTGAAAAAATTCATTCACATAAACAGGCACCAAAAGTGCATTCATTATTAACGCATCTTTGCAGCCACCCTAGTGCATCATCTGAATGCATCCCTTGTAGAGCCTTTAAGCATACAATGTTATCAATCATAAACACATTACCAAATGACTGAAAGTTCACTTGGTTTTAACCAGTAGGTATTGAACTGGCACAGCTGCCTATGGTTTTCATTGGATTTCTTTTTTGCTTTTGATGGTCTAATTTATTTAACACAATTATCTATCCAAGTTAATACTGTTTTCCAAAAAAAAAGTGCTAAAATTTATTGTGATTTACGTGGAATGCAACATATCAAGAGTCTCTGTCCCACTTTCTCCCCTTGTAAAATCCACAAACACAATCAATCAATTTTTGAGCGCTAGAATTAACAGCAAGGAAAAATATTCTCAGATATATAGCACCTTTTTTTTGCACCTTTCCCACAGGAGAAGTTCCACTATTGTCTTTAGACGGACAATAGCATAAGTTAATTCCAAGCAGAATACCTACTGGAATATACCCAGTTTGGTTCTTCCTCGGATGACAGGGAGCTGAACCCCTTTTGACAAGTCAAACACGGCCTCTTTTTTCAGTTATTCACTACATTCATCCATTTCGGAAAAGCAATACAAAAATTATGTCCTTTCCAAATGCTACCAGATATTATGCTGGAACCCAGCCTTTCCTTTGCTAAGGATCAACCTCTTAATTTTAATATTTCTCAAAATAAATATTATTCTTTGTTTTCTATTTTACACTAGCCTTACTTGGAGATATCATAAGACTTTATTTAAATAATGTAAAGCCTTTTATAATACTTATCTAAGAACCTTAACAGAATAGATTTACAGATTTAAAATTAAAATACATTTTTATATAAATTCAAATGAGTTATTTTGTAAATGATTATGTGTAAGAGCACTGACCACAATTAACCTGAATGTTACATATACACAGAAAAGATGTAAAGTAAGAACAAGCAAAGCAGAACTTGAGCATTAAGATTTTTCTGTTGCATCTCTAAAAATAATGCAAAAGTATCTCCTTACTATAATGCTGGTAGCAGAAAATGCATGATGCAAGTGCTAGGCATGGAGAAGGACTGTTTGAGAGACACTGAGTCAACAGCTTTTAATAATATACTAGAAGGTTCTCAAAAAAACCAACTATACAGCTTCCTTGAATCTTGATCTAGAATCATGCTTGTTATTTGTGAATCTCCCTTCCTCAGTATGTTGAAAAGTATTTCTTTACGAAGTGAAGTTGTGCATAAACAGCCCTTAAAATCTTAAAATGGTTCCTTTTGTTTGTTTCTGGATTTTATTTACTTGTATGAAATTTCTGTGTACTACACAAATTACGACTGTGTTTCCCTCCTAAAGAACGGAAAGACATTTGTTTTCACCCTTAGCAAAAATAAATATGCTCTGGAGACAGTAGAAATCACTGGTTCCATCTTCAAGTTCTTCCCTTCTAAATTGCTGCTCCATACTAATAGATAGGATAGGATAGGATAGGATAGGATAGGATAGGATAGGATAGGATAGGATAGGATAGGATAGGATAGGATATATAAACAGGATTTATAATTGTTATTCTAATCCTAATTAGATTTTGTTTTTGGGCTAATGCACCTTTTATATAAGAATGCAAAAAAAATCCCATACCTTGCAAAATAAGCTCTCATATGAAAGTTACTAATAACACGCAACACACAAAGCTGTTGCTCCAGTGTGTAATGAGACCCTCCGAGCTGCTTCCAAGGAAAGGAACATTTTAATGAATCATGTACTAACAATACATGTGAAAAAGAACATCTGGGCTCTAATCAGTCCAAAGCCTACAGTGGGGAATCTTTATTGTGCAAATAGTGGAAAGCAGCTTTGATATATGTCAATGTAGCATAAAAGCCCCATAATCAAAGACTGTTCAAAAATGTACTGATCCTGTGCATATCTGGTTTGTTTTTTCTTTATTTCCTCCTGCTGGCAACATCCACTTCCGTGGCTACACTGATTATCAATTCCCTGCAAGAAAAGAGCTGCACAAAAGAAGCCTTTGGGATTGCCTGTGCAGTTCGTGTCAGAAATTAGACTATACAGACACATGTGTGCATGTACACCATGCACATAGGCACACATGCACATATATAATATGTCAGCCCCACATAGGGGTAATTTGTCTCTCACATAAACAAATAAAGCACTGAGTCCCAAGCAGCATCTAGGCAGGACTGACACRTCTGCATCCAAAACCAGAATGAAACCCACGTGTCCTGCTGTTGTCAGGACCCAGCAGTACTCATGTGCAGAACTGGCTCCGCTTGAATGCYTTGGGGTGCTTTGCTTGTGATCCAGAGAGAGGACATTCCCTTGCCTAAATCATCCTCGGGAGTAAGAATCCACTGGGCATTTTAGCCATGGGCCTGTGACCTCTGCAAGAGCAGGCTCTTCAGAAGAGAAGCTGTGTGAGATTGCAACCAAACTCTGCATCATTTTCTCTTTAAAATAAGGTACGTGTGCATCATAAGGAGAGGACAGTGGGCTACAGATCCGGGCGAGGAGAACAGAACTAATCCAAAATTTGGAGAGAGGGAGAGAGTGCTGCCGACAGACCCCTGGTTCTGCACAGCAGCCGGCTCCGCCTGCAATTCTTTGGCTCATCCCCCCAAGGCRCTGGAGGCTCCTCTGTGCCCCCAGTCACAAGTGCAGGCAGCTGGTTGGGGGGCGCAGCGCCTGGAAGGGCCGCAGATGCCTCCGGATGCTCAGTGCGTCGCGGGGCCGGCTGCCCGCGGCACCTTCCCGAGGCGCCCTGGGCTCCCGTGCGCGGCGCCCGTCCTATCCCGGGCTGTTCCCCCGGCACAGAGCGCCGCGGGACAGGGCTGATGAGGAAGAGCTCTGCAGAACCAACCGTCACTACAGCCTGCACATGGTCTTCTTACTGTAATGGTCCCAGCAGCGCGAAGTTATCCATCTAATTGCACTGATGGACAGTTACATTTCCATGTCTGCCTGAATGTAAATTTACATTGAAAAAAAAAGGTATGCATGCGACAGAATGCAAATCCTTATAGATTTCTTCCATTTTTCCACAGGATTAAATGCATTATTATTTAAAAAAGTGGTCAAATAAAGACGCAAAATTCAGGAAAGCTAAAGCAATAACAAATGAAGTCATAACTGCATAGAATTCATTAAGTCCAAGCAYTTAAGAGCTACCAAAATATTTTTTACTCCACTACGGCACTCTACCTTCTTACCTTTGGCTCTACCATACAAGAGAGCATCCTCCCCACCTTTCTTTTCCTTTCCTCAGCATTTTACTTACATAGGTCTCACCACCACTAGCCCTGCGTCCCCTGAAGTCCCAAGCCAAGAAAGATGTAAAGAAAAGGACTGAATGTGATTGGGGAGCTTTGTCCCTCACAAGCAACTTGAAATTGTGAAAATATAAATAATATAAGGAATGTATCCTTAAAAAGATTAGTAATACATTGCAGAAGTAAAAATTTAGATTCCTCTTTATCAGGAAATTATTTACAATAGCTTTAAAATAAGTAAGGCATTAAGAGTTTACAAAGATGTATTTCAAATTATGGAATTTAGTTTACTTTGAAATCAATGTTTTGTTATACCTATACAGAAGGAATTGGATCGTAATATTTGAAAGTCCATGTGGAAAAAAGTGTATGCGTTTATATTCTCCATAATTAAAGAGAACATGCCTTCAGCTATAACAGAAAAAAAAACATAAGAAGCTCTGATAGAGATAACTGTAAATGACTAAGGTAAGAACTAAACCAGATTATGGATGGTAATTGAGAGAGTCAGAGATTAGCATGTATACATCTCGGATAATATGTCAGGAAAGGAAATTATAATACATAGAAAAGAGACTACACCAATAGTAACGATCACAAAGGATTCATCACATACTTTATAAGAGAAGAACCATGACAAACGGGTGTATTTTCCAAGTGAAAATAATATGATTGCTTTCCCTTGCTTTCATATATCTGTACGTTTGTACGTTGACAATCTGCAGTATTTTTGCTCTTCTATATTGACACTTCCTAGAGTATTTTTTTCACTAGAGAATGCTTAGGTACCTTATGGAAAAAAAGAAAATCTATACAAAAGGTTCCATCTTGAAAATAACACATCTATATTGATCCAGTACTACTGTACTATCGTATCCAGTAGTATTGTACTATTATATCCAGTAATATAAAAATATGAGTATGTTAAAAACATATGAGTATGTCAAAAATAACATACTCATACACCTCTTTTGTGAAGGGCTGASAAATTTTAACATGCAACATATTTTATGCTTACAATAGGATAAAAGCAAAGGAGAAGGAAAAGTATCAGGCTTGCCTGCATTTGAAAGATAAGACAGATTAACATTGGCTGGGAATTTAACATACCAAGAGCTGTTTCTGAATAATTCCATATGTGGACACTCTTATTTTGGAATAAAAGTGCTTTGTTCCTGTTCAGCTTGACCCACTTTCCAAGTGTAGTTAATCAGGAACAGTGTTACGTGTAAACAACCCTTATGTTTGCTYTTTCGATTAGAGCAATAAAGTTCAGTATCTGGGGTTCCTGATTCAGACCCACCTAAACATTTTAAAAAATTATAACTAGACTACAGTAACAGTGACTGAATTAAAATTTTCACTGTTTCTCTAAGTAAATTATTTCAAAGTTAAAATGCTTTTAAAATAGTTAGAATTTGTTCTCTTGCTGTAATCTGTAAGCTGTGGATGGCTACTCAGAATGCTGTAAGGCAAATCTGCTCTCTGCAAAACAAGCAGGTGCAGCAGAGGTTTTCAAAAGCATATGCCAAGGATCAGCTGCAGTCAGGGCCTCAGCTCTTCAGAAAGCAAGTTATTAACCTAATGTAAATCCATGAAGTCTACAGAGCACAWGAAGAACTCCCTCCTTCCACACTCCCGTTGAGCTTAACCCAGCTGAACTCAAGGTGACAGCCCGAGCTGCTGTGTTCAACTCAGCACAAGGCCAACCGTGTTCCCCGAGCTGATCTGCCCAGGGTGCAGGTGGAGTAAAATCAAACGGACCCACAAAATCCTGCACAGACATGATTACAAACTTATGAAAATGGAAGCKGGATGCCAGGTGTCTGTAAGCAAGTCTGTTAAGTCTGAGTACGCGCACATGTTTGGCCTGGGCCTAGTACCACAGCTTTGGACACGCAAGCCTTGCGACCCATGCAGGCCGTGTATGTGCTAGTATGTACTAAAACGCTACAGCGTTTTACATACATATACATACATATAGAGTACATACATATATACATATATACATATATAGTACATACATATAGAGACAATGGCCAAGATCAGAGAAGCAGGAAGAGCAGCTTCTTCAAGCAACCTCATCTGCACCTGCTCTTGAGCCTGGCCTACCCGTTCCACAGGGGAAGCAAGCACTAATGCAGACTCACACAGCTCGTGGCACGGGTGGCCAACACGTCGCTCTTGCAATGGGGCACACGAGGGGTGTTCACAAGGCAGGAAGGGCAGCGTGCAACCATCCTGCACCCTGTTCAGCCATTCGTTATGGCTTTTAACTCTGTTTTCAGCAGGTTCTGTGATGGCCTTTCCAGTCCTTTGGAGAACAGACGAAAACTTGAAGGGCTCGAGCAGCCCTTCAAGACAGTAACGTCATGTTTCAGATAGTGCCTGCTGCAGTCTTGCTTTGGGAAGCACTGCTAGAGCATACCGCTTCCTTAAGGAGCAGCCCATGGCTACATAGCAGGAAACCTAAACTGACACCATATACTGCCTTAGCAATGCTGCTTTAAACATCATTGTTGTATTTTAACACTGTCATCAATAGACACTGCCATCACTGAAAAGGAGCTATTTTAGAAAAACATTAAAAGCTTCAAAAATGTTTTACACGCAGTCTGAAATAAGAGAAGTGGTGGATATGGAATTGTTGTCTGTTCCTGCTCGATGCTAAGTACTGTTTTGAAGAGATAAAAATGTAAGCCGCCGTATTAAGCAAACCGAAGCACTTTTCTTCAACAGCTAGATTTTTATGTCAGTGTTTATATTATTCCTGAAGTACTGATGTGTGCAGCCATGTCTTATTTTAGACTCTCTCGCAGGGAGTAGACAGCAAGCAGAGCAGCCATCTCCCTGTGCACTCATGCAGCCCACGGCCGGAGCATGGGATCTACACAAACCAGCAGCAGCGGGAAACCCTGGCATTTTAGCCAGGGAATATTATGCCTTTCACTCTATGGCCTTTGAATTAGTGAAAAACCCTTCTTGGAGGAATTGAGGAACTTCATTAAATTATGGTAATCTGAACGTAGCATCCTTTTGATATTAAGAATATACAATAAAATAGATCAACATACTGGCCAGGACGACTTGAAAAATAAAAAATAATTATCTTCAGCTGATCAATTCATTAAAATAATTTTACATACTTCATTTACTTTGCACAATTTAGGCAGTCTATTTCTGGCATTGGCATATCTTGAAATTAATGTGTTACGCATTTTGAATATGTTTTTAATATATGATATTTAGAATCAAATTAGTTGCTTTTACACCGAGGTTTGCTTAAGGAAATAAGTCTTTAAAGCAGAAAACTGAAAAAAAAAGCTGCTGGATGTTACCAAACGGGGTTTTATCACATACCACCCTTAGCTGTGAAAAATCAATTGTCTGCTTTAGTTACTGAACTGAATTTCCAGTCATTTTAAATATGCCTTTGTGCTTTACAGTTAGATTTCCTTCACTGACCTTATCCCATTGCCTATACACATTTCTGAGAGTCATTTGTGGAAAAGCTGATTTTGACTCACTTTCAACTACTGATAACAGGCCTACTGAAAACTACTTCAAAATCCCTTTTGTTGAAATGTAGCAGGACAGCTATAACTATTAAGACTTCAAATAGCTTTACACTTAAAATATTTGGAAGAAAACTGTAAGAACTGTTCTACACAATAAAACAAGTAATGCATACCATAATGAGATTATACTCACAGCATTAGGAATAGCATGATTGAATACTAATTATCGAGTTCGTTTCTTTAAAGCTCTCTCATTACTTTCTAATGACAAGTTTCTTATACATTTGCCAACATTAAAACTCAAAATCAGGGAAATTAGGAGTTACCCTCAAAACAATGGCATATTATTCTCAAAAGGAAATTTTCACTTTCAAACCATATTTACATTGGCTATTTTCATCTCAGGCAACCTGTTCTCCTTAAGTTATAACTGATATTACAAAGTTAATATAGAAATGCTACACCATTATGAAAAATGATAGAATAACAGCTAATGTTTTAATAGCATAAAATTACCACACAGTAAGCTGTCCACTGTGGTGATACAAGTGATATATGTCACTAAGCTAAAGCAAATATCCAGGAAGTKTTAATGTAACACAAGGGAAAAGGATCAATAAAAGATCACTCTATTYCCAGTAGTGAATGGGAAATATTTGATATTAGTGGGTCTAAGAACCTACTGRATCACCACYTTCTATTCCTTGTTTTTATATAGCTGGCTTCTAGGTTATTAACTAAAAACTGTGTGTTTCTCTACCATGATTAAAGGAATTATTTTTATAACTCAGTATTTTACTGCATAACTCTGTGAAGAAAAGCACTTCAGGGAAAGACATCATTGATCAGTACATAATACCTGCTGGCTTTGTGTAGACACAAAGAATTGTTCAGCTTATTGCAGGCAAAAAAAAAAATTGCAGTGGCTGCAGACAAACTCATCAGAAACCATGAATTTATTATTAAATTTGAATGTGAAAAAAAGCAGTCCCTGGGAAGCTGACTGACACATTTTTATCCAAAAAAAGCACAACTGCCGAATTAATCATTAAAATTTAAGTAAAATGTCATAGATAATGCAAGAAGCTCAACAACAAAGATTACAGATGGAGGTATTATGTGTAAGAAAGTGCAGCTGCAGAAGATACAAGACTGTGAGATCTACAGTATAGAAAAGGAAAAACAAACAGGAAGGATAAGGACGGCTGAGGAGCCCATTTGTGTTGGCTCATGACTGAGTTATTCATAATCTAGGAGACTGCTCATAATGCAGGTTGCATCTGAACCCTTTGATTCCTTGATGATGAAAGTGAGATATTACCAAAGCTTTTGATCGACACTGTAAGTGGTTTGTAGAAGAGCCAACAACCTACCCAGCTATCAACTGCTTTCCAGTTCCTTTCAGTCTTCCATTTTTGCTCAATATGATTACRAGTTCAAGAGGTGCCATTATCACATCCATTTTCTATTTCAAAYACAGGCTAAGTTGTTTCCCCTGTACTTCAAAAGCTCCTGCTGAGCAGTTTATCCTCGGTCTAGACATCTCTCCTAGCAGGTATGACCAGGAGCAGATTGCTCTCTGCTTGAGACAAGGTGCCAAACAGCTGCACAGCCAACGTTGCAAAATGCAACGGGGAAGCACAAACTGTGTCASTAAATCACAACCCGAGGTTATTATAAATGTTAGTTACGCTATTCAAACAGCCCAGCAGCAGCAATCTCAAAAAAACATTTTGTTTGCAATGTGTTTTTTTCCACAAGGTCATTGCTCTCCCTCAGAAACGTGACGCCTGCAAACACAATGCAACTGCTTCTCGTTTAGCTGAGAATCTGCACTGTGGCGTGGTCTACCTGACATTTATACATCTACAAGCACAAGAAAGCAGAACAGCTTTTTAGYACCCTTTGCCTGCACTGCAAGATACCAACTGGCAACATATTGTCTTTAAAGTGAAAATGAAGATAATGGTTTTGACCAATTAAAATTATTGCCTGAACAGGGTCTTCCCACCTGAATGATCATCTTTCCCTGCCAGGAAGCTGTAACTGATATGATGAATAAAGACACCCATAAAAAGAAGCAAAAGCAAGCATAGAAACTTCTATATTCACTTCCAGTAGTACAAAAGTATTCAYGTAAATCAAAAGAAATCCTCTTCCAGTCAAGGCTTAATTCACAAGAATTCATCAGCATGCTTCCTTTTCACTTCACTTCATAAAAAATTAATTTTGCTCTCAGAAATATGTTTGGCTTAGTAAATTTCAAAAACAGCTAACAAACTGAATATATTTTGATAKGCTATCAAGTTGAAACATTTAAAAATAATTTTTAGAACCCAATAGAAAATATAAATTTCATCATTCAGACAGAGAAAACCCTAACGGATAACAAGACTGTTAGGATCGTGAGACTTAACGTGTAGATAATCCATGTGTATATATATACATATAAATAAGCATTATCATTCCAAATCTACTATTGCATCTGGCAAAAGCAATACTTCATTCTTAATTAATTGTACAAATCTACTAGTGAAAAATGTTTAACAACTGTAATCACCAGTGAGTCCACCACAGATGTTTTGCCTCAGCTGTAATTAATTAGTAGCTGGCAACTGCAGCTGCCTGGGAAGCAGCAGCCTCCTCCTTCCACCGGAATCCATGGTGTTCCTCACCCTCACTTTAGGGATCCAAGGCCAGACTAAACARCCAGCTTGTACAGAGCTCAACTGAAATGCAAACTGACCCACCAAATGTTCTGTTACTTAAAAAGGGATCTGTTTTGAAAATTACATAGGCAGCAAGGAGCATAACCTTTAACCATATTACACTTTTTATTTCACATAAAGCAGATGCTTACGGTCTGACATTTCAATGTTAAGATTTCTAATGCTAGACCTCAAGGGTTAAGGAGAAATTATAACAACACTTCGACCTCCAGCAGGACATGCCTTCCAGATATGTCAGTTCTGGCTGTGCAGCAAGAAAGAGTCGGCTGCTGGGGGCTTTCCACTAGGAACTGGCTTCTGGGGAAGCTGTTCTGTCTCCAAGAGCACACATAAGGAATCTGATATATAACTTTCTCCTCTTTGGTCATGCAGGAAAAGCTTCTCATGGTTTAAAAGCTGAATGCAGCTTGGCATGTGATAGTTTTCTCTCATATGTGTATAATACATTACATTACTGTAAACACATTGTCATTGAAACACAAATCTACAAAAAATTAATGCATGGATCTTGAGGACACTTAAGCGGGACACCTAATGCCAAAGGCATAGCAGATTTAGCCATAGCTAAAGGCAAAGAAGATTTACACATTGCCCCTTTTGACAGGCATTTTGCTATTGAGCGTCCCCACTGTGCCCTAAAGGGCGGATGTGACGCCCACGTGGAGCAGCAGATATTGAGCAGTCCCTGCAGGGTGCCCTGCTCTTCCGCAGTGGCCAACACGAGGTGCCACGAGCCGCCTGTGTGAGGACGGGCACCTTGCTGCCCTGCTGCTTGCCCTGCGCAAGGGCAACCCAACCTCGGCCTGGGGGACGAAGGCTCAACCAGCGTCACCATCGCASCCCGGGGTGGCCGCTGCAGCCGCTGCTGGGCGTCCCCGGCAGCCCACGGCCAAAGCCCGGCTCCCTGTCGTGCCTTTTGTGGCAAAAACTCCTCACGTTTCACCCCTGTCCTTGCCCAGACCAAGGTTTTATGCCTCCTGCTATTTTCAGWTATGTTTTTTAAATGCCTAGCAATAAGCTGGTAAGCGTTTGACAGCAATGATAATATGCAGCTCTTCACTGTGTGCACACGTCTGCTTCTCTTTTAATATTACATCCCTTCTCTTCCTCGACCTTTCCATCTTATTACGCATATATCCCTGAAGTCTAGGTAACAATAACCCCCAATTCTAGGTAACAACAAGCAAATACCATTTTTATATTTTCTCAAAACTTTCAAGAGAAAAGAGGACTTTTTGAGTATATGTACAAACAGAAAGAACTATTGAGTTACATACAATGCTTTTTCTGTACTAAGTTAATTCACAGATTTCACTATTTCTGATGTATTGATAGAACTGCATTAGCTCCCTCCTGTGGTTAATTAAACACCCTTGTGATATATAGTTAATAAAATTAAAAGCCCTCGTTCAAAATATTTTAAAATATGATGAGCTTTTGGAAACTCCTTAAAATAGCTATTCCTTCTCTGAAGGGAAAGACATTTAAACTCTGTCTCAATATCCWGTTTGCTCTCTCCCATTGCCCTTACATAAAAACACTAATATATACAAACCCAGGAAAAATAAAATGCATGCATTTTTGCACAGTGCATCTATGTTCATATAGCACTGAGAAGGGGCAAGGGGGAGGATAATAATATTACATTTTCTTACTGTGGTATTAGTGAAGAATATCTAGTCAAATACGATGGCCACAGAAAGCACAGAAAGCCAGACACAGGGCTTCTTATACAAAAAAAAAAAACAATTCAAGAATAACTCTGTTGAAATAATTCAGAAATAACTCTGTTGCAGGTTGCTAAATAACACTTTCCATAAATTCTTTAGGCATTGTCATGCCACGACTGAGTGAAAGCCAAACAAGCATCTGACTCTTGCTATGAATACCAGTTGATTGACTGCTGCTTTAAATCATTTAATGAGCCTCATGTTCAAAAGACAGCTGAAAAACTGGCTGTCTCTTTTTAGCATTCGGAGATGTCACTAATAAGACAGCTCAAGAAGAACAGAGATTTAAATAAACATTTACAAAAAACATTGTCAATGCCTACTAAATATACCGCTAAACAGCTTTTATTTGGAATGCCTTATTTACCGAATTACTTAATCAGACACATATTCTAAAATATTTTGAAATATATTTGTAAATAGTGGAGCCTCCATTTCATCCTAATGAAAAAAATATATTATGATAAATAATACTGTAATTTCACTTTCCCTAAGCACTTGGATGCTTATAAATACACATGTTTACGTGCAAGTGGATGCATAAGATATTATATAGAAAATTTATATTTCCTTCTGTTATCTGTCCATATGTATGTATACACACCCAGACATAAATAAATAACTTTATATATGAAGACTGAGACATACATAACAAGGTAATAAATACGCTATATATAAGCACATATATATAAATAAATATRTTTTCCTTCGTTGTTGACTGATCTGCATTCTGCAATGCTGTTGCCACAAATTCATGCAGAGACAACCTACAGTTTTGCTCCTCTACTGCAGGCAATATTTTCTATCTGTTTTGTAACAGTCTACATAATGTAAATATGGGCAGACCTAAGTGCCAACAAAAACATCTACCAGAAAAAAATCATACTTGCAAAGTGCCTGATATGTCTAAAGCATTGTATAGATATTGAGTAATAAACCCTCAAAATAGTCCCTCCAGACCAAAAGCATTTCCACTTCCTATGCTTTAAATGAAATAGGGAAAGTTTCAAGGTGCAAAACAAGACATCCTTAAAGCCTCAAACAGAGTCTTAGGGATCCCCAAACAGAGCAGAAAGAAGTTAAAAAAAAAATGTCTTGAGGGGATGCCAAAAGAACAAATACATTAGTTCATAGTTACCTTTTATGATGTTGTAAAAACGGTATTTGTAGTGTATTTGTAATGCCTTTGAAATGCATTTTAGGAAAAAAAATGCATTATGCACATGTATTTCCACCAATTAACCATCCTTTGAAAGTTTGATCTTTCCATCAGATTCATCTGGACTGGAAGAATATGTTCAAATGAGGTGTCTGGCTCAGAAATTTTCCTTATTTATGTTCCTCACACCTCTAGAGGTTTTGCATAATTGGGAGATGGACAAAGAATCTTCATAGCAAACAGAAGCTTCCATGTTTTTCAGATTTCTTAGCCCTTAGAGAAGCAGATATGGTTTTCCTTCAAGATGTCTAGAGGAGCGACTGCAGTGAAGACGTTTCTGTCCAGAAAGTAGATGGAACCAGTGGCCTTGGAAGRTACCTCCAGTGCTGCGTTGCTTGTCCTTTCCTTCTAAGGATATGATCATTCCTTAGTCATGAATATTTTCACTATTAAGACTACTAAGCTTTGGAGATGGAAAAGATGGATCCTTTGAATGATCTGCTTGGAATGCCAGACATTTTGACTTCTATATTAAAAAAAAAAATCTGCCTATTACACTTGTGAGTGTTTCAATCCATGTTGAAGTCTCCCTCTTCCTATTAGGACTAACAGCAATCCCAAGYTCCATTATCAGCTAGTGGGAACTAACCACCAGAGATGGATTTATTACACATGACACCAGCCCAYAGCCTCTCAATATACAGAGAGATGCCACCTGAACAGCGATGCAGATGTGATTTGTGGCAGGAATAAGAAGAGAAGCCTAGAATACCAATCACAGAAATGTGAAGCTTCTGTTCAGATGAAGCAGGAGACCACAYCTGTAATTTCTGAGACTGTAATGATCTAGGAAAGGTATCCATGTTTGAAATCTTGACGATATCCTGAGCAGTTCCCATGAAATCTGCAGGATCGCTGAAATTCTCTCTTTGTACAAAGAGAGACCAAATGAAGTCACATCTCTGCCAAACCAGAGACATCTCATGTAGCTTTAAACATCTATAATTAGTGTGTCTAATATAACACAGGCTGTCTTTGTAGTAAACAGAGGGAGACATCCAGCTCCAGAGGGTGATCCATCTCACTTAACACTCATTTWAGGATGCTGAGAATTGATACCTGAGCATAAGCTTTAACTGCCTAGAATACACTCCAGAAATAATGGACTTTTGGRCATTAAACTTACAGATGCAATTGATATAAAAGGCAAACAGAAGAAAATRAAGATACTTACCAAGAATGACAGAGGACTCACAGTAGTAATAACCATTAGGCTGCTTTTTCTTCAACATGGAGCAAAGATCTAGGCGGTGCAGAATTTCATCTCCAAAATAATGGCTTTTAAACTTTTCATATAGACTTGGATCAATTTTTTTCACCTTTAAATATAGTAACATAAAATTCAGTTAGGTATCTACTAGAAGACTGAATTTTAACATTTAATTTCTATGGCTTTATTTTAATCAAAGGTATTGTTAGAATGGGAAACTTCTGCTTCAAGGTGCAACACAGAATCYTAAAACAATAATATCTCCAGTTTTCTGGGTTTAGTTAAGCAGTATCCACTGCAAAATCCAAACAAGGAAAAAAAAAAGCCACATCCTTTCCACCATTCTCTCTCCTTTCCTGTAAGAAACAATATTTATTTGCACAATGCTACAACTGCTTTATCTTMAAATGGTTTGCATTTGTCTTCATGGATGTGTAACTGGAAGATAAGGTCTCTGTCAGTACTGGGCATGTCTATGCAATGAAAAATCTCAAGTATTTGTCACAGGCAGTTTTCTGAGTCTTCTGGGTGTGGGTCCCAAACGAGAAAATGGAATATATTGGAAAAGGCCAATTTTATTGGAAAATGCCAAAAAAAGGCATTTTATCTCAGTAAATCTAAAACTTTATCAATATATTTAAACAATCCTATTTAAAAAAAAAAACCTCAATCTTATCTACAAACACAAATGTTTTGTAACACCAGCATCACCAGATAGTGTTGAACATATGAAGTGGAATAAAATAAATATACTCATTACTAAACTGTATTCAGAAAACATCAGTTATTTTAAGAGCCTAGTGTTCCTTACTGAATTTCAATAACAGTAGAACACTTCTGTAGCAATTAGAGAATTTCTCCTTCAGACTATGGCAAAATAATGTCATTTTAAAATAGAAGTAATGCTTCTTAAAATTTGTTATATYCTTTCTTCTCAATGCCCATTTCTTGTGATGCTTTGCTCACAGTTACTCATATACAATATGTGCTTTTACTTCCATAAAAATATACTGACTTTGGAAGCATTCGGCTTGAGTAAGTACCTCAATATTTTGTTCTCTGTCCCCTAAACTCCCCTTTACTTAAAGTAAGAAATGTTCTTCTGTTTGCTTGATCTTTGAAATGATGACATCTGGTGGTTGATGTTTTTAGCTTCTACATTTATTTAATACTCTCATTATCTAAAATGTGATATTCTACAGCTAGATTAGTCCTTAAGGATTATAGCTATTTTGAAATAAATTATCATTCTTTGGTCTTTGGATGACAGTTCTTTGAAATATACTTAGTCATCAGACAGTAATAAAAAAAGACCTTTTCAGCCAGGAATACACCTGTCAAATTGTAACCCCTTAACTATTTGTGGAATAAGACAAGAAAAGGATGGATATCACCACTTCATGCTCCCATAACCAGCATTTACAAAAGGCAGGGATGCCACTTGTCAAATTCAGATTGGTAGCATGTGAATCAAGCACTGAATGCTCAGAAAATAAGTTCTGCTTCTGACATACGATCAAGGGAGATTCAGAGAAGCAGTCATGGGAATTGTATGGTATTTTTAGCATCTTGGAGCAATTTATGGAGCACTGTTTGCAGTGGTTGCAATTAGACACTGATGRTGAAGCGATGAAACAGTGCAGATGAGTGGGAAGACTGCAGCTCAGTCTCATTTCCATGAGCAGAGATGAGGCAGAGAGCTGCTTCCCATGGGGAATCCCGCTGATTAGGGCGACACGCTGCCATGGGGCGGCAGCGAGCGATGGGCGCCTGCATGGCTGCCGCCGAAGGGGCAGAGGGAAGACACACACAGGCTGCAGAAGCACTGCCACTAACAGCTACCTGTCACGGGCACTGCACTGGAACGCACTGCTGCACGGCGTTAACATGGTGCCAGAGCGAGGTGCCCAGCAGCGATGGCAAGTGGCCCCAGTATCCATGCCTGGGAGGCCCACAACAAAGCGTCCATGCCGAGCAAACCCAGGTCTGCCCACACTAGGCTCCGGCAGACCCGAGGCTGGGGAGGTCGGCTCAGGTGGCAGGACAGGACGGGACAGGAGGCTGGGGCCATGGCCTGTGGGGAGGCAGGGGCTGCTCTGCGGGCGTTGCCAGGCAGCCGTGCGGGCAGGGCCGCCATGTCCTGCCAGAGGGAAACAGYGGCCCGGTGTGGGCCTCCCATGGCGGGATCTCAACGGGCAGCAGGAGGACAGGAGGGGAGGAGGGCGACATAAACCTTCTGGCTGGCTAGCAGCAGCAGCAGCTGCGAAGAGCTGCCCAGTCCGTGGGCAAGGAGCCTGAGTGGAGGGGACGGAGAGACAGGGCAGGAAGCAGCAGGGAGGCATGAGGGCAACCACGGTCAATCCCTGCAGCGCTGCTTTGTATATTTGTACAGAAACTGGTATCATGCAGAGGTGCTGCATATAGGCAGGGGTAGGCAGGGCCTATCACGTTTGAACTTTCAGCTCAGCACCAAAAGGTGGTTTTATTTCCTCCCGCTTCGGGTTGTAACTGCAGCTGGKCCACGGAGGGATTCAGAAAGCCTTGTGACGGATTTGAAGGGCAAGACTAGTTACTAAAACRAAGGATATACAAAACCCTATGAAGCTATCCCAGCAATTAACTAACATTGCTGGCAGTAGCTCTGTTACAGCTTGCTTGGAAGCAAGATGCTGCTGTAGTTGTGGCTACATCTTTTCACGTGAACTGGTAACATCCAAGCATCTGTAATTCCTAGTAGCACCTCAGTTTCTCCACAATTTGAAGAGTGTTAACCTGCTGCTGTTAATTGCAGACCTGTTCTCAGGACTTCTTGGATGATCTGTGAACAAAAACATCCCTCTCCAACAGAATGAGTGGCAGCAGCCATCTCCTGCCCCCAGCGCTTGTGCCTGAACCAGAAGAGGATCCAGAACATTCTGAGACACATATGTCTGTTCTGTGGTTTGCAGGGCAGCTGGCAATCACCTACTATGACACAGAAGATTGCTCGGTTTACTTCATGCCTGACACACCGGATAACGAAGACCTCAAACTACTGCAGAAAGTTATTGGGGAAGTTCTTCCTCAATGCATAGTGACCAGTGCAAAACAGGACCAGAACATTGCCAAATTCCTGACTGACCTAAGCGATTCTGGGGATGAGAAAGATACAAGAAAACCAGAAATTGTCTTGTTTCCTAATATAGATTTTGGCCTGGAAGTCAGTAAGCAAMGGATCTTATCTAGGCAATTCCCATTTATCCCATCTCATATGACTGCAACAGAGAAAATTCTCTACTTATCCTCAATCATTCCTTTTGAGAGCCCACTCATGATACGAGCACTAGGAGGACTCCTAAAGTTCCTGGACAGGAGAAGGGTTGGAGTTGAGCTAGAAGACAGCTCTGTTGTAGTTCCTATTTTGGCCTTTAAAAAGTTTCTGCTGTCAGACATTGTGAATATGGACCAAGACACTTACTGTGTCTTGCAGATATTTAAAAGTGATATCCATCCTTCTGTGTACAAGCTGTCCAGTGGATTGAAAGAAGGATTCAGTTTATATGGGATTTTAAACCGCTGCAGGTGCAAGTGGGGAGAAAAACTGCTGAGGCTGTGGCTTACACGACCTACACGGAACCTGACAGAGCTGAACAAACGGCTGGATGTTATCCACTTCTTCCTCCTGGCCCAGAACCACGAAACAGTCCTCACCCTTCAGGACTGCCTCAAGAATATAAAAAATGTGCCTCTTATTCTGAAAAGAATGACCCTGTCCAACACAAAAGTTAGTGACTGGCAAGCACTCTATAAGACAGTGTACAGTGCCGTGTGCCTCAGRGACACATGTCGTTCTCTACCCCACACTATTGAACTCTTTCAGACTATTTCACGTGTGTTCACCGATGATCTTCATTACATTGCTAGCCTAATCAGCAAAGTGGTGGACTTTGATGCCAGCATCTCAGAGAACCGTTTCACTGTCAGACCGAATGTGGATCCTACCATTGATGAAAAGAAACGAAAGCTAATGGGACTGTCAGACTTCCTTACAGAAGTGGCCCGAAAAGAATTGGAGACATTGGACAACCACATTCCTTCCTGTTGCGTGATCTACATCCCTTTGATTGGGTTTCTTCTTTCCATTCCACGGCTACCAACTATGGTGGACAAGAGTGACTTTGAAATTGAAGGCTTGGACTTCATGTTCTTGTCAGACGATAAGCTGCATTACAGAAGTGCTAGGACAAAGGAGCTAGACAGCATGCTGGGTGACCTGCACTGTGAGATAAGGGACCAGGAAACCCTTATCATGCACCAGCTGCAGACAAAGATCTTGGAGAAGTCTGAAGTGCTCAGCAGCGTGATTGAGTACACGGCGCACCTGGACGTGCTGCTRGCTTTGGCGGTGATGGCCCGGGAGAACGGCTACTGCCGGCCACACTTCACTCACCGCCACGGCTTCCACATCAAGGACGGAAGACACCCCCTTATGGAACTATGTGCAAAGACTTTCGTGTCCAATCCTGTGAACAGTGGAGAGGCTACTGGTCGAATAAAGATCATCACAGGGCCGAATTCTTCTGGAAAGAGTGTCTACTTAAAGCAAATAGGCCTTATAATATTCATGGCTCTAATCGGCAGTTACGTCCCTGCAGCAGAGGCCGAGATTGGAGCAATCGACGGGATTTACACCAGAATCCACAGCAGGGAATCGGTTTCAGTAGGACTCTCCACTTTCATGATTGATCTCAACCAGGTTGCCAAGGCAGTAAACAACGCTACAGAGAGGTCCTTGGTACTTATTGATGAGTTTGGCAAAGGGACCAACACAATGGATGGCCTCTCCCTCCTAGCTGCTGTACTGAGGTACTGGATTAATAAAGGAAGCCAGTGTCCACAGGTCTTTGTCTCTACCAATTTCCACAGCTTAATGCAGTTAGATCTCCTACCCGACACACCTCTTCTGCAATACTTGACCATGGAGACCCACCAAGATGGAGASGAGCTGATTTTCTTCTATCAGATTAAACAGGGCGTATCCACCGTTAGCCATGCTGCCAACATCGCCGCATTAGCTGGAATGCCAGCCAAAATTATTGAAAGGGGAGTGGAAATATCAGAACTCATTCGCAGTGGAAAAGCTATTGAACGTATTGACCATTCTTCCAAGGGGGACCAGATGGAAAAATGCAAGTCTCTTGTGGAAAAGTTCCTTGGCCTAGACCTTGATGATCCCAGTGTGGATTTAGAAGAGTTCATGCGGAAAGAGGTGCTGCCTTCTGCAGCCTCAGTTCTGTAACAGGGGCAAGCGCATGAGTGTGGATTACCTGGTATCTATGACGTTCAGCAGGAGAGTTTGGTGTCTTAAGAATATTCACTATAGCTRACACCTCGCCCCACATCCACTTTGTAAAAAAAACATGTTTTTGTAGATGTCCTTTCTTTTTCTTGTTTTAAAAAAAGTACTATGCCTATAGCTATGCCTGTCTGAGATATTATACTTTATTTAGTGCTACCAAARCAGAATGATAAAGCCAAAGATGTTGCATTCTCCTCCAGTTTTTGGATCATTTGAAACCAGTTTATGAGTCTGCTTATTGTTCAGCTCTTAAAATTATTTTTTAAAAGGTAGAAAAGTCACAAAACATTTCTACTGTTCTCATGAGAGTGTGTAACAAAAGTGTTTATTGTTTTCAATTATCACAGTGATTGTTTCAGACATTTAGATCAGCATCAAATGATGCTAAATAAGTACATGCTCCCTGCTCCCAGACCAGCAGGTTACAGCTGTCACGATATAAACCAGTGAAATAGAGGCTGATAAATGGAAATACAGAGAAGTTAAATGATCTCTGTAGCTCTTCTTATACCTGTATTTCTGTCCAAAATGACAGAGAGGCCAAGAATGATTAGAAAAAGAATGCTGGCGGTCAGAATCAGAGGGATAAACAGAGGAATTTTAGTTCCACTGAGAAGAATCACTGTCCTCTCATTAATGTTCTGTACACAAAGACTATCTACCTATAACAGATGAGCTTAAAGGAAAAATAAGTAGAGGAAACCGAAAACTATATTAGGGACCCAAGACAGAGATGGACATTTTGCATTCTGTTTTCAAGTATTAATGAAACTTGGGGTTAAAGGAACAATACCAGAAGGCAAGAACTCCCTTTCAACTTCTCCTTCTGCTGGTGCAAAGTATCTTTATTGAAAACAGCAGGCGATGAACAAGCAAGCAGCAGAAACATGAATAAATGCAAGTTGCAGCAGAGCAGATATATAATTAACACAGAGCTGGTGACCTCTCCTGCAATGGGTTAACTGCCTGAACTTTCATGTTCAAACAAGCTAGAACACACATCAGATGGCTGACTTACTGTCCCACTGTCAAAGCTTCCTGCAACTGCCTGCAGAACATCTAATGAGAGACATCAGCTACACTTCCCTTGGGCTGTGTGTGATTTCAAGAAGCCTAATATATTAATGTCAGAAAACATGAGAGAAAATTTATATAAGAAAAAGTAATTAACTTTACAATTATCAGTACTAAACATCTTATCTATTTGGTATGACTAGTGCACGATGACAAAAAGATGAATATGAGTGACAGCACATCAGAAAGATTTCAATTCCGACACAGCTTTGATTTTGACTCCATGTAGAATTTTCTTCTTTATGATGTGCTATAATACTACAAAATAACTAACTTGTGCCATCTTGATAGGAAACTACAACAGTGACAAAAGTATAACACAATTTACATAGAAACAGAAGGATATATAGAAAGATAAATTACTGAATCATGCAATTGCTGTTATTTCCAATTAAATTATAGTAATGCTATCTGCACAGTAAGTTACAGGCTCTTGACAATAATACCATTGCAGCTGAAAGGTGAATTTGGCCTTGTAAAACAGATACACCAATACAAACTACTGCAAATACAAACAGTTTTGGGTTCCTCATAGATTCTCGTTTATTCATTATACATACAGCATTATAAAGAGATATTGTATAGAAGAGTATAGTGTATAGCAAAATATTCATAAATTGTATTTTTTTGCAAATTTCCTTGTCAGTCTCTGTCTGGGCCAAAAATGTATGGCTTCCTAATTAAGGAGATGCCATCAGAACAAATCAGCTGTCAGTCGCCTCCTATTTATGAAATCCATTTCGTAGTATTTGCCGTTCTGTCAGCATTAAGTATCAAAGAATCCCCAAATGTCATACAGCATTTATCAAGCAGCTTTAAAACACTCCCTGAAAAAGAAACAGTCTGGATGAATGAAAAACAGAGTGGCTGTGACCGACCTACTGTCATGTAGCAAGCTAGTAAGGGAAGCAGGAATAGAAATACTATATACAGAAAATCTTCCAGTGGAAAGATACATGTRTATATATATATACACTTTAATTATATTTTACTGTGTTCACTGTCTCCTTCCACATGGACACCCATTGGCAAATGGCACCTTCTGATTTCGGAATGGCTTTCTCACCCATTCCATCTCAAATTTGTATCCTTTACTAAAAGTAWTCAAGCTTTTTTTTTTCTTTTTTGCATTTACATTTCTTCTATTTTTAGCTTAATATGCCTTTGAAGTAGAAAAGTGATTTYTTGAGATTTTAATTTATTTGAATTCTTGACCTCTGTATATATCAATAATACTTCAGGAAAGTATAAATGTCTCAGAATATAGGCATCTCAAAAAGCTTACACATATATTAARGTTTGACAAGCAATATTTTTTTTCTCTTTACCCCCAAAACAAATCAGAGTAGAATTTAAAAGTCATTATTAATAGAGTGGCTTAATTGACTATTGTTTCAAGTTAGAAAATGCACATGTTTTAGAAGCTAGCATATATATATATAAAAAACTATAACTGTTAACTATAGTCTACTTTGTTGTTTACTCTAAGCTTTTCTTCCACTCCTCTACTTAATTTTTCGTATTACTTTATTATCTGATGAGGCAATTAAACATTATGATAAAAGGTACTCTAATAGAGTTATTCCTTTTGTTCTTTTATTTATTATTTAGTTATTATGATTTATTTCTGTAAATGAATGAAACTATCTCACTATATGCATGAACACAGTGAAACAAAGAATGACTGTAAAGACTGATGCTCAGCTCAGGCAAGGGACTGGCAAGGAAATGGTCCCAATAAAATAATTTGCAGCTATTTTAATACATCATATTTTTGTATACATTGCATCTTAAGAATACTACACACACTACCAGTGTTATCGAGCACTAAGGAAGATGATTTGGAATGACACTGACCTGGTTCTGTCAGTAGCAGTGAATATCAAAACATAAAAACATATATATCCTTGCCAATAATTCATGCAAGGTAGATAAATGTGAAGAAAAAATATATATACTTAAGTCTATATACTTAATACAAGTAAAAGCTTGTGTGTGTTTACAAGAGCTATGACATAATCTACAACTTATGGGCAAGTCCTTATTTTTGTTCCAGAGTGAGTATGTGTTATGACCTCCAAGTTTTTTAATGTATCTCARTTCCTATTGATTTCATAATTAAAATTTGCACTTTTAGCATTTTTTAAACTTGGTTATTTTCAATGTAATTTGTAACTATTTTTCTTTAGATTTGTTATTAAGGGAATAACATTACATTTAAAATGCTTACATTATATATTTTTAATATATTCTTGAAATATCTTGAAAGATATTTCTTYTGACAATTACTTTTCTGCCTTTCCAATGTTCTATACAGGGTCATAAAATATTCTATATAGTGGCAGTAAATGCATTTTATAGAAATATGCTATATATACAATATCTATGTTAAATTAGTGAGAAACAGAACCTGGTTATATTCGCAATGCTTTTATATATTTCTCATTATTGTTAGTTTATCTGACTTTTATGTACTTGTGTATTTTTCTTGCCAACAAAACCAATAAATACTCAAGAAACAATTTCCTGTAAGACAGAATTTAGATGTGCTTCATCATTACTCCAGAATTCTCCACAGAGTTTATTCCATCAAGAACTGACTGTCTGTCTATTGTATATAATTCAAGTACGAGTTCTGTTAACTGCTTATATATTTTCTGCCATACAGTAGCAAAAGAAAATTATCCAAACAAATTGCCTGCATATACTGAGGCAAGCATATGCATATACTGCATATAGTATAATATAAACTCCTTACTTTGGAACAAGTACTTTTATCCTTTGACCTTGTGTAGTTTTATAAAAGGAAACAGACGATGATTTGCCTATTCTGAGAACACCATGAGCAGTAATCTGCCGTGAKCACAGGACTGCACTGTTATAAGGGTAAGTTTCCTTTTTTTTTCTAAAATATTAGTATTTTCTAAAATATTAAAATCTTACCTCTTTCTTCAGCTGGTTACAAAGAAGTAAAAACTATGACACTACAGCACAAACAACCCATTTCTTTGTCTCCAAATGAAACTTCCTGGAGTGTTGCTGAGCACTATGAAATGTGAGCTCACCTCCTTGTGCAGCTTTGGTGATTTTGACAGTTTCATGAAGGTCAAATGGGGCTTAAAAGCTCGGTCTCCTCCTGCCAAGATGCCCTTTTCTTGAAATATCTTCTTTATAGCCCCTATGGTGAAGAAAAATAGAGAGGCACCAAGATATTATATGACAGATTCCTTAAAACGTGCTCCCAACTGTAATAGGAGTCAGAGCCACTCCACACAACAAAGGAGTATTACTAGTAATAGCAGAGAGTTTTCTGGTTAACTTCAAAGGTATGTGAAATATTCTTATATTAGCAGATAAAAGGATTACAACTATGGCTTTATTAAAACAATGGGTATTTAAAGGTAGTCCACACTAATGTCTACCTTTGCTATCAGACGAAGAACTCTACATTAAAATTCTTCAGGAGTTATTAGCATTGAAAGAGTCTTGCAAAATTCTGGGAAAGTGAATTTTCTGTCTTCAAAAACACTATTCTGTGCCAAATACTATCGTCTGTATTTGGATAATCCGCCACTTCAGACGAAAGGAATTCTGACTGAAAGCGATAYGATCTGGCCTTGACCTTGTACGGCACAATTTGAGATAAACTACGCATTTTGAAGTTGGATGGGGGTTGTTATGTATTTTTAAGGTTCATTGTGGCCTTTCAAGCTCATTTCCTATTTCAAAAGTATAAAATTTTCAAAAACAGATGAATTATGCATAAATAAGTCTACAGTCAAGGCCAAATTATCACACTGACCTAGTTTACTAATATTGATAAAACCTGTGGCAAAATCAATACTGTGCTAATTAGGTTTCTATTACTGGAAAGCATGAAAACTGCAAAATTTTGTCTTTTCTTTACAAATGCACATTCCAGTTTTCATTTGCTGCAAGTCTAACAGACTCATGCTATCCTTGACCTAAAAATCAAAATAGGAAAAAAAATTCTATGATTTGAAATTAATGAACTCTTGATATAATGATGCATTTGCATCCATTTTCTTTTTTGGCTTGGTATTTCAGCTGTAACAGAAAGAGATAGTGTTTTTTCCACACTGGGAAAGGCACTGGGAAGTGAACAGCACAGCTGGCTGAAAAATAGGGAAGACCCAGAGAAAGGTCACACATAGGTGCATAAAGCTGGATGGCATGAGTCCGGCAGGTCATACTCTTCACACTTCACACAAATATAATTCCAGGGTCCTTGCTCTTACCATTTTTCATGTTTGCTATACCAAATATTTACACAAGATACTTTGAAATCACAGTTAAGAAGAGATTTTATAAGTATATGCATTACTTTGCTACAAGAAAAAAAWTTTTAAAAGAAGCTCAGAGAACTCACTTGGGACCAAAAGATCAAAATTCCCTTATTCTCTAAAACACACTATATATAAACTTAGGCTCCACAGTCTAGGCAAGAGAGGTTGGGATTTTGAAAGAAACCACAGAAATTAATGACCCAAATGCCATCTCCTAGAGAAGCTCACTTCAAAATTCTTTTTCAACCTTCATGTCCCACTTGTAAGATACTGAATCATTCTACAAAAAAAGAAAGGGCCCATTCTTTTTTTTCCCTAACTCATAGGGGTGCTCAAAGTACAGCCACGTTAAAAACTATGAAGCATTTATAGAATGGTGACCGGAGTCGTACCAGTATCACAGATCCCAGAAAGTATCTATCAGAAGATGGAATTTTGCCCTTTATCTCTGGGGCAGAATGGAGTATCTGCTGCATCAAAACAACCCTGCTTCTCCCTTCCGCTGAAGAACACAAGTCTGAACAGAGAGACACTGACGTGTTTCACTCGAAGGGGGATGAATCGTTGTGGAGAGCCCATGTGGCTCCTTCAGCTTCCTGCTGAAGCTGCACTTAGCTCTTCGCTGGAAATATGGACAGCTTGTTGGGAGAGAATGTAGGTGCACAAGAAAGGTAAATTTTGAGTAATACAGTCACGCTTACCAACTGTCTGTACTGCCAAGTAAATCCTGGCAACTCTGCAATGCATTGCTTAAAATATGGGTAAAATAATTGCTTGCCACTGTGGCAGGCAGCACATTTACATCTGCTTCCACTCTATTGCTTTCACTTTCTCTGTCTCTTTATCATATGAATTTATTTCTTGTAATTATTACTATACTACCCACCAATATACTATACTCTAAGAGTCAACAGAATAGCAAAAACAAAATTTTAATCATATGTTTTGATAAATATTTTTTAAAAAACAAGAACAAGGAAGGGGACCAATATTTAATTAAGTGAATGGCAGGATTTTGAATTGTGAGTGGTGTTCTCTCAGGTCTGCATTAAAACCTTAATCAAGACCTGATTTGGCTTCCTCCCCACACATTATCTACCCTGTTACATCATGCTGCACAATTATGATGCCTTTCTATGCTTTTATTAGTCTCTTTATAATATAAACATATATATAAAAGTAGAGCTTATACAGAGATGTATGTCTATCGAGTTGGGCAGAGAGGTTGAACCTCATRAGGGTCAATAAGGACAAGTGGAGGATCCTGCACCTGGGCAGGAATAACCCCAGGCAYCAGTACAGATTAGGGGTTGCGCTGCTGGAAAGCAGCTCCACAGAGAGGGACCTGGGAGTCCTGGTTGACACTAAGTTAACCATGAGTCAGCAGTGTGCCCTTGTGGCCAAGAAGGCCAATGGGATCCTGGCCTGCATCAGGAGGAGTGTTGCCAGGAGGTCAAGGGAGGGGATCCTGCCCCTCTCCTCAGCTCTGGTGAGGCCGCACCTGGAGTACTGGGTGCAGTTCTGGGCTCCCCAGTATAGGAGAGATGTGGAGCTTCTAGAGAGGGTCCAGCGGAGGGCAACAAAGATGATTAAGGGAGCGGAGCATCTCTCATATGAGGAGAGACTGAGTGAGTTGGGCCTGTTTAGTCTGGAGAAGAGAAAAGGAGGAGTTGAGAGGGGATCTATCTGATCAGTAGGTATAAATATGTGTAGCAAGGATCTAGGGAGGAAGGGGCCAAACTCTTCTCAGTGGTGGCCAGTGACAGGACAAGAGATAATGGATACAAGTTGAAACATCAGAAGTTCCATCTCCACATGAGGAAGAACTTCTTTCCTGTGAGGGTGMCAGAGCCCTGGCACAGGCTGCCCAGGGAGGCTGTGGAGTCTCCTTCTCTGGAGATCTTCAACACCCACCTGGATGCCGCCCTGTGCCCCGTGCTCTGGGTGTCCCTGCTGGAGCAGGGACAGGGGAGGGGGGGTTAGATGATCCCTAGAGGTCCCTTCCAATCTCAACCATTCTGTGATTCTGTGATATGTTTACATATCCTTTTCTATATATCTATATACACATCTACATGCAAGTAGAGCTTGCTTCTTCACGTTTTTACTCTGAATTGTGCCCATGGGAAATAGATCTAAATTTACATTCTGAATCTCTGTTAAGCTGCTGTGCAGGTGTGCCTAAAAATGCTACTGATCAATACATGAACACATCAAAACAGAAGACTACAGATAAATCAATGTTTGCTGCTTCTAGCAAACTGAGATACGTATGTTCAAATTAAGCCATTTAGTAATGCCATGTATGTATTTCCAGGCATCCAATGGGCAGCTTATTTTTTGATACTGGCAGACTAAACAATGTGCTGAATAATTTTATTTATTCAGCACATTATTATTTATTTATAATTTATTATATTTATTCAAAACTAAAATCTCCTCTAACAAGTCTAGTTCCTGGTCTTTGATTCTCTTAACTGCATTATTTGGGGGTCGCTCACTTCACTGTTTCAAAAGAGGGCTAGTCGCATTAAAAATAAATTTCTGCTACCCTGTGATTCAGTCTTAGGAACTCAGTCTCATGGTCTTCATTCCTAAAAGCTCGATTTTGCCCTCCTTTGCATCTGAGATCCATACTGCTGGAGACAGGCACKCCTAAGGGTATTCCCAGAACTCCACATGAGCTTGCTGCTGCATCAGGAATTTGCCCATGCACATGTGATCACAGGATTGTAAATCCTTGTTCTTCAGTGGAAAAATACGACAGCTCCATCTTAAAATGCAGGACAGCAAGTAAATGGCCTGCATGTCTTCATTTTGTAATACTGACTTCTATTTAACTTTTCAAAGTTAAGCTTTTTTTTTTTTTTTTAAAAAAAAAGAACCTTTCAATTATATTCAAGAAAGAAAAAAAGAAAAAAAAAAGAAAAACTGGGTTAGAATGAGGAAGAAATATAATTTCAGAAAAAGACTGCAGGTTTAAATTGAATGCACCTGTGTGTACATGCATGCACAAACCCCTGCTTGTCAGACTTGACCATCTCCTGCACCTTTGCSATGACTTGGGCTGCTGATAAACAGCACAGGCTCCGCTGAGCAGCCCCACGGCTAGTGCCGCAGAGGGTGCCCCGCTCTGCAGTGTCTCACACTTAGCGAAAGTGGGACACTGCACTGGTTAAGGTGACTTCCAATATAATCACATCCCTTTCTCCAAAAGTAGTCAAAAAGAAAACAAATCTGAGAGAAAAGAGAGGGAATTAAAAAAAAAAAAAAAAAAAAAAAAAAAAAAAAAAAAAAAAAAAAAGGAAAAAAAAAAAAAAAAAAAAAAAAAAAAAAGGAAGATTAAGTGATAACGTAATGCTATTAATCAATGTAACTTTTTGAAGAAGTAGTTACAAAGCAGGYTTTAAAAGAGCTGAGGAAAGAAGCATCGCTGCTGTGAGCAAGTTCCAGGCTGAGGGGTAGCATGAAAGCAGATTTGAAGACTGAGCAAACACACGATGGTGTGAGTTTGAGAACTGCCCGAGCTGAGAGCCATGCCAGGCCAGTGAGAAGAATGAGGGGCAGGCAAAGCCTACAGGTCATCACAGATGAGGACCTGACATCTCCACCTCCAACATTACCAGCTAGACTGAAAATCAAGCCAGATCCCTCGTCAGCCTCAGGCTGACCCGTGCGTGCAGTTTCAAAATATAATCTGTAAGAGTCAAGGCTATTTTTACAACCTTAATGACTCCTGGATCAACTTTTTGAACTGCTTTCAGGGCACCTTTTCTGTATTTTGAAGTACTTTATAATACCATTTTGTGCCTTATTTTTTGCATGTCAAAATTACTGAATGTCATCTGCATCCCTTGCACTGGGTGCAGCTCAATCTGTTGGGGGAAAGCAACTCTTTCTCCATGACTAGACTTCAAATGTGACATATGAAAGTTACTCGGAACAGCTCTACACTGAGAATGCCAAAAATATTCAACAGCTAAATCAATAAGGAAARAATTGCATGTAGAGAGATTCCGTAATGTAAGGAGCCATTTTCTTCTCCCAGATTTCATTAGAAACACAATACAGAAGAGTGCCATACTCTGCAGCACATTTTTTTTGCAGTCTATTATTATTTTTGTTCGTCTCTAAACCATGTTCTCTGAATTTAAAAAAAACAGCATTTAGAAACAATGGCTTCTCTCTGGATCAAAAATCTCTCTCTTCACACTTGAAAACAGAGAGAAGCTAAGCATAGATCACTTAGAATTTTTATTCTAACTTCAACATATCCCATTGAAATTTGTAACTCCCTAGTTTAAAGGCTATTCTGTTGTCTGGGCAAAGTCTGGGTTTCCAAAGAAGCTCTTCTGCTCATCCTGACCTTATTAATAGCAGAGAGCACAAGCACATACAGAGCCTCACAAGGCACCTTTCCAGGCAGCGAACTCAACTATTTCCAAGCAGTGAAATGAACTATTTTAGAGGCAAAGAAAAGTGCAATTACAAATCACCAGAGGTGAATACATTAAAAATATGATTTCAGAATTCATGTTGTGCTTGGAATAGAGAATTGAACAGGGCACCAAGCACCAGGCTCCCTGCCACCTCTCGGCGGCTGTTGTGAGGGGCAGCAYCAGGCTGAGGAGCATCTCACAGCTCTTACGGAGCTCAGGAACTCTCAGTCTCTGTTGGCTAAGCCAAACTCATCCTGCCTCATGGTGCTGGGGATGTTTCTCTGCCGGACACAAGGAAAAGCCTGGCTTTTCACTTCTGCACACAAAAGTGACTATTCTTATTCACACACATTGCTTCTCTGCATTTCTCTGAAAACGGYCGGGTTATGCTGTGGCTACCAGTAAGCAACAGTCTATGTCTTCCACTGTAATTTGCTTATATATGGGCTCAAACTTTTGTACAGTGTGGTGCCACTATGTCATAACCCTAGCCATGTATCAGTGAGATATATGGCTATTAAAATCACACGTGGGCTATTCTTTACTCTCCAGCCTCACAGAATTACAGAGAGGAAATAAGTGCTCATTTCCTATATCCAATCCAAGGAGCAGTGGATCATAGAACTGGATTATAGGCTGGGAAAKACCTTTAAGATCGAGTTTGATCGCAAAGCAACCAGTGATCAAGCAATTACCATGCAATTCCCAGTTGTTTGCCTGGATGCCAGCATGTAAGGTAAACCTCACTACACAAAACACCACCGATGTGAAGCCTCAAAGTATTATAGTTGAAATAGAGGCTTACGCAGGACTTTTTGAGGATGGATACTTCTCTCCACAGCTTTCATTTATTCCAAAACTTCCTAAATATTTACCACTATCACACAAGCAGTAGGTGAAAGCACCTTCTTTTGAGCRTCAAAAGCATATCTTACTGCCCCTTTTTAATAACTTACCTGTCATAGCTACTGTTGTTCAGTGCTTGGCAGGAAGGAACCGTGTAACTGAGATCCTAATGCACTTGCTGTCCTGGCATTCAGAGAACCACAGGACTTGYCATTTTTAGCATTAAAAAACAAAAGCTGAGTTCACTGTTCAGYGTTTTAAAGGAATTAAGGCAATCAGGATTGCGAGCACCATGTTCGGTTTTATTATTAATACAGAAGTGTCCAGCAACTCGGATTCAAGTTCCCCCACTCCCATATGTATTCTGCATAAACAGAGGGGTGTTAGCAGTCAAAAATATCTTATAACTATCAAGAAACAGAAATGAAACTGCAGATTCAAAGTGAGGCATGCACACGGTTAGTTTGTTTCATCTCTGTCACACACAATTACAGTGAAAATAAAATCCATAATGAACATCAAGATGCACAGATAAAAACAGTATGACAAATTTAGATATCACCCTATTAATTAGTTGCCTGCAATTATTTGAAGAYCCTCTTCCCACATAACTGTGCAGCAGAAAATTAGAGTGTTTTGCTTTGTTTAAATACCCTGATGTGTAAATGCCCCCATCCTCCTGTACAGTTACTTCCCTTTGCTCTTGTCTTATGAGCAGACCCTCTGCTTAACAAAAATGAGGCAAGAGCAGCAGGAATTAAACTCCAACTTCCTTGCACATTTGCCTCCTCCATGCTTTCCGAAAAATGCTTTTATTACAGAACCAAATCACATTTTACTCCAAAAAATGATTTTTTTTTCATTCTTTCCATTCTTTTTCAAACTGTTGATCAAAATGTCAAGACCTTGCCTGAATACCTGTAGCAGACTCAAAGCGTGAGACAGACCCTGCAATACTCTGCTGTAGCCCAGCTCTCTGTTACATCTCTAACATGTCACCTCGGCCTATTTACTTGCCACGTGATACTCAAAAAGAGGAGAGGGAGCCAAGGGACTTGGTAATGGCACAGCATTTAGTACTCCCCTAGTTACATGGGTGCATTAATTCAACAGCCCACTGTATTTAATAATTATTCCCTGCTGGAAGCACAAATTTATGAAACTCTGGTGTTAAAGTAGGCCTTAAATGGCAACTGTTCATTTTTTCATTAAAATGTTTGCCCCTGATTTCAGCATTTATCTAGCAAAGAGGCCCAAAATAAAACAGTCACGCAGGACAAAGCTTAACTAAAACTGCACAGCATCTAGCAGAGGGCACAAACACTGCAAAGTCTAATGCAACCAGCACTCAGGTAGCTTGGATCTTGCAATTAAATGAATCACAAGGTGTTTTCTTTTCCCTGGCTATATGTGTCAGCATGATCTGGCATGTAAGTAATTGGTGACACTGAAAATTTTTATTTCAGAGACAGCTGAACACTGCTGCTTATCTTCAATTTTACAGCATGCTTCTCCTGCTGTGGATGAGCCCATTTCTGTGCAGCCCAAGAGAGTTCTGCCTCCTACATTYGTTGGAACTGTAATTAATGGAACGTGCACTAACAGGAGATAATCTAATATATATCACAGCAGTACACTGTTATTGATTTGGACTAGCAACTGTTTGTTCACTTTATACCCACCAGTTCTTTTAATAGAAAATTACAGCTGGTTTGAGTTCTCAGGGTATACATTGCATGAAATGACTTAAGAGCCACTGACAAGAAGCAAAATTCATTTATTCAGCATTCAACCATCTGGACCTGAAACTCCTAGATTAAAAGATTTATCTGGGCCCTCTCTAAAATCAGCACAGAGACATATCTGAGGGCAACACACCTCACTCTGCACTGGATGTTAAACATGTGGTTCCATCATCTTTTGGGAAGTAAATAAACCAGYCCTGCTGCTGAAAGAGCTGGGGCCTCTCCAGTCTCACTCCTGCCACTGCTCCTTTCTCCTGTGTTAACATTCATGTAGTAATGCAGGAAAGTGCACAGGTTAAACATTAGCTGGTAAAGACAGAGGAGAAAAAAAAGAAGCAAAAAATGGTTAATTTGGTTAACTTAACCACAGCTGTAACTCACCCACAGCCCCCCTGCCCAGGGGCAGGATGGGGCTGTCACTGGGAGAGAGCTGCAACAGGAGGGCACGGCCGGGAACACTGTGTGTGCTGACCGYGCAGCTCTCCCTGCATGGTCACATCTAACCCCCAAAATCATCATTTTCTGCAAAAACGAAGGCTCAAGTGAATCATTGAAACAGTGAATCGGCACYAACTGAGGAGAAACTATTTTGTTCGTGGAATACAGGCTCCCTCTGATGGTCGGAACATAACCTGCATCATCCTGGCATACATGGAAAATCTCCATGCCCTATGGATTAAATACAAGATTTACTTATTCGGCTCCCGCAACCTTATTTACAATTTAATTACTAAAATGAAAGTCTAAGCCAAGTAGCTCATTGCCTTTTCCACATTCACTTACTACCACAGATATTCTGTGGTGYGGCAAGGCACAAGAAGTGAAGTCTCATTTGAAGTCACTAAGTGTATACTTTGTTTTTGCTCAGGATTTCTTTAAAGATTCAGACTAAAACCGAAAGCGATTAAAATACTTCTCACAATCCTGACATAGAATTTTTGAATAGCATCGTTTCTGCTGCAAAATTACATGATGCTCATGTCTTTTAAAAGCTTCCTGGAGAATAATTAACAAATCAAAGCAAACAGAAAATCCATATTATCTCTGCCTTCTCCTGAAGTCTTGCACATGACAAATTTATATTTACGTAAGTATTACCAGACAAACCCTTAACCATTATAACAATGCAGCATATTCAGATGTTACCAGTTTCACACAAAATATTTCCACATAATTTATGAAACTAAACTGGGCTATTTACTACTTATTTACTTATAGGAAGTAAATTTGAGCTTGATATATTTTCCATTTTTTTTTAGCATTAGCAATATTTCTCCTTCAATGCCCATGCAGAACACAATGTAACAGGTAAAGTAAATCCACATCTCACAGCGCAGAAGAAACCAGACATCAGCTTAAAACAGAGCAGCTCTTGTAACAAACTAAACCCAGCCTCGCCTAAAACCAAACAGCCCAGCAACATCTCTGTACCGGGCCATAAAGAACAACGGAAATAACGGCATCTTGTACCTCCTCCCGCCCCCCACCACGGCGCGSAGCGGCCTCCGCTCCCTCACAACAGTGTTCAGGACACCACTCAGCGCTAAGAACACCAGGCATAATTCCCGGTTCCCGACGTGCAGCCTCTTTGGAATTGACGTACTAGCGATATAATGCAGCAAATCAACTCGAAGGCTCCGCTGGGTTAAAAGGCTCCTTTACATGACAAGGGATCTGTCACTGATAGGGCTACAAAGGTGATTAGGCTACCAGGATGATCAGGGGCCTGGAACATCTGCCCTGTGAGCAAAGGCTGAGGGAGCTGGGCCTGTTCAGCCTGGAGAAGAGGAGGCTGAGGGGGGACCTGATCGGTGTGTACAAATACCTCAAGGGAGGCAGTGAGGAGGAGGGGGCGGCCTCTTTTCAGTGGTGGCCAGCGACAGGACTAGAGGAAACGGCCACAAGCTGAGCACCAAAAGTTCCACAGGAACTTAAGGAAACACTTCCTTCCTGTGAGGGTGCCTGAGCCCTGGCACAGGCTGCTCAGGGAGGTTGTGGAGTCTCCTTCTCYGGAGATCTTCCMAWCCCGCCTGGATGCCGCCCTGTGCCCCGTGCTCTGGGTGTCCCTGCTGGAGCAGGGGGGTTGGACTAGATGGTCTCTAGAGGTCCTTTCCAAACTCAACCATCTTGTGATTCTGTGACTTTATGATTCTGTGACTGTTACAGTCACTGTTTCAGGTGCAGGTCCATGGTATACAAGAACAGCAGTGCACCAATAAATATTTGCTTACAAATATAACTGTATAGGGAGTGGAACTATAGATAAGATACACAATCATTTTGATTTGACCCATTGAGCTAACTTCATAAGTAACAAAAAGCAGGTAAAAACATTTTTAGGGCTCTGTAATGAGTTACATGAAACATCCAATGCACCCGAAGTGATGACGACAACAACAACAACAACAACAACAACAACAATAATAATTTAAAAAATCCATATTCTTGTTTCCAGTGGGTCTGACACCACCTGGAAAGGTGCCATGGCTGGTATTCAATAACCTTAGTAAAAGACAATGAGTATACACCAGTTCCCAAAGTAAGGCCCACTGAAACAAAGGAAATTACAAGGTTGAAGAAAATACAGAACACCRTTGAAGAAAACACTCTTATTATCTCTCCACATCATTATGCTAAAGATACTGGAAATCAAATATTTTGGTGTGGCTGAGAGGGCTCCCATCAGCTGTCTCGCTYGCCAAAGCGGTACTGAAGCATCCATACGGATTCCTCTGTTTCATATTACTTTATATTCTAACTGCACCGCCCTGAAGGACACCAGTGCATTAACTAACTACTTTGTCAGGTTACTTGCAGCAAGTCCTTTCGCAGAATCACAGGATGGTTGAGGTTGGAAGGGACCTCTAGAGATCATCTAGTCCAACCCCCTGCTCCAGCAGGGACACCCAGAGCACGGGGCACAGGGTCGCATTAAATCTAATGAAGACATAGGTTGAAATTAATTAGTATGTACTCTTTATTTTTTAATTTTAYTCATACTTTGCCCATTGCACTGATTTAGTTTGCAACTAACCTTATTTTTGAAACACACTTGTACACTTTGCAGTATCACACAACTACAGATGCAAAAACCTTTCTCTTGTGTAGGCATTAATATATGAAAACTAAATTCGCTCTCCTAAAGTGTAGGCTGCCTGCTATGAAATGACACCAGCAATTCCAAGAAAGCCAAGAAAGATACTCTGAAATCAACAGCAACTCAGTTTATAGTTATGACAGTCAATAAGGATGTTGAGAGAGGATATCCTGAGGTCATACCATTTTCTTCTGGTCATGTTCAGCTTCCTATCCCATTTTAGCACTAAAGCCAGATGAAACACACTTGAAACAGACATACTTGTACACGTCTAGAAACTAAACGAAAGGCATAAGGCCAAGAAACTGCAGYTGACAGAAATAAGTACTAAAATGATAAGGAATGTCTTTATTAAAAAGCAGTAATAAATAATAATAATAAGCAATTCAAGTTTTACCATAAGCAAAGAATTTTCATCAGTAGGCATGAGTAAATGTTATGCTTTACAGAAAAAAAAGTTTTGTAATTTCAGATGGGCACCTGAGACACTGAGAAATCAAGTGCTGTACTGCAGCACTTGAAGGAATCAGACCTAATAACTCCTTTCCCCACCAGCTTCCCATGAAGACTGGCAAAATTCTGATCTTACTATTAGGGAGTGTCTAGAGTTTAACCTTTGTTTTCAGTTAATCCAATTCTTCATCTGTGCAATTTGATTAAAATCTGAAAAATTAATTTAAAATRGGAAGAAAATTTGCAATAACTTTCATTATTTTTTAGAGGTAAAAGATAATGAGCTTTCTGTCTCTAGCAACTTTAATTAATTTGAAGTTCTTAATAATTTACTATAAATATTTCAAAAGCTACCGTCACTAACAGAAAACATTTATCTGCTTCATAAGAGATGAGYTTATGAGTTATCTCCTGGCTAATAAAATAGAGAATGTACAATAAATATTCCATCATCTTTTAAAAGAAACCTGAAGTCAAAAACAAGGATAAGGGAGTGTATCTTCCAAAAGAATGAAAAAATAAAAACCTTGGTAAATGAGATATTTGAAATAATTAAATATTATTCAACAGCTGTAGATTCTCTGGAATTGTAAGTCCTCTTCCATTTCTATCACAGTGAATTTCAGAAATAATTCTCTCTTAAGAGCTTCAGGGTTTTTTTTAAAGCATTGCTTCTTATAAATATYGCCTAATAACAGCATAACCAATTCCGTAAGATGAAAAAGTTCTCTCTCAATGTCTTCAACCTTTTTTGGAACAAAAAAGAAAAATTCTAAACACTTTTAAAAGGTGCTTCAGCAACTAAACTAATTAACTGCTAGAAAAAGTAATGTATCAGTAAGGTTTTTTTTTCCTTTTTTCTCTACAAGCTGCACAAAAGATAGCGTGACAGCAACAGTCTCTGCTACTCTGCAAAACGTCCTATATGGGGGCTATTTCACCATTAAAAAATGGTGTGACCTCACATTCCCCACAGCACAAAAGATAATTCATCAATACTGAAAAACTCTTTCAAAGAGTCTTTCCAAGGAATAGTTYGAATTGTTGGGATAGTTTAAAAGGACACTGATGAATTACAGACATTTCTGTTCTCTTAGACCTTTTTATTTAGCATCTATAAACAACATAGCTTAAAGACYGATTGGTAGACAGATATGAAAACTCAACCCTACTTTGTTTTGATCTAGCTACTGCCGTTGTTTCTCACCTGTTTTTATGCCTTTTAATGTACATGTTCCCGGTGAATCAGAGTTTCCTTCTGGCAAAGGCAGTGGTCTTACTGCACTGTTAGGACCAAATTGAGAGCTTTGCTCTGGAGGAGCACACCCGGGTGCACCTCCCCAACAGTACGTGCCTGCTACACGTTCTAGTAGCTTGAGAATTGCCAAACAAGCGAGAAGAAGGGATCCTCTCAGAGCAGAATCCACACAGGGATTCACACTTGCACGGCCATGAGGAAATGTCAGGCGAAAGCTGCATGGAATCCAGCTCCCCTCCTCTGACMCCTCAGTTGTGCCCTTTCCTCATTTCCCCTTCTTCTACCAGCTCTGCAGAAAAAGCTACATTTTACCCTACATATGCATATAAACATATACATGTATATGTATACATACACACTTTTATATTTATGCATATGTGTGCATGCGCACATATATATATATTTACATTCACATACATATATATATGTGGAGATATGTGTGTGTGCATGTGTGTGGTAACTTGCAACTTAAGTCACTGAGATTTAAGAGTGATATAAACAGTAAGTAAAAGAAAGAGAACCTAAGACTTCCCTTAGCRCACAGTTACCGAAAGAGCATCACTCAGTGCCTCAGCGCTTTGCTCAGCAAGGTGAATGTACATAGTAGAAACATGAACCCTGCATTAGGCAAAATGCATCTCAAGTTACAGCTCTTGGAGTCAGTAATTATGAATATACAGATCAAAAGAAGTGTAAATGTCCACTGAGAAGCAGCAGATGTTACCTGGACCAAAACAAGGTAGGCTGGAGCTTTAGTATCCATCTAGAGATCTGCACTGTCTAGATATTCACTAAAAAGATCTGAGAGAACATAACTGTGTCTCATCAGTGCCCTTTCTACTATGCTGGGAAATCCACCACCTAACCCTTTTAATTGKTAAAGGGAAATTTATGCTTATTAAAGGGGCACTAATATGCTCAGTTTTGTGCTCCATYATCCTGTAGGCCTCAGCTTCACAAGGCTGTTGAAAAATCTTTAAGGCACTTAAACTGTATGGACAAGCAGTACCTGCTACTTCCGTAAGTACAGCAGTATGATCACTGTCTGCCAGCTTCACAAATCCAACTTCATTTCTGAAGTGGTCAATTCCTCGAAAAGATAAATCCACAGTTTTTCCTTTTAGGAGATCTTCTACCAAACTTTTGCTGTCTGAAAGAGCACCAACTGCTCTGCCAAGAAGAAAGAAAAATATCTATGTGAAAGTGAATATTAATACTGTTTACATACCTATTAATCTCTCTATCCAATAGTCTTTATTAATATCAATTGATTGACTATTTAAGTATTTTCATAATATTTCTTATCAGTGCTGTCAGGATCATTTTGGATTTTTTATAAAGGTAAATAGCTTCATATGCCCTGCCACAAAGCCACAGAATCAGCACGCCAGACCAAGAAGCAGGTATTATTTCTGAAATTAGTTTAACTCAGTCCTCAAAGTGACTAGACATTAAGCGTGAAGTGTCTCTATTGCTTTGTGCAGTCAATTTAAATAAACTGCTACCTAGGAAGCACTTGATTTTCCTTTCCCAAACATTACAGTTTTGTTCATCTTTAGTAAAATGACTSAGATTACTCAGGGACAACAATTCAAATTGAATACAACACTCAAATGTTGTATCTCTCTCAACCTCAATTTGAAGCTTCCAACCATAACRTTTTTTAACTCTTTTAAGATTATCCAATTAAAAAAAAAAGGTTAGACTGAATTTTATTCCTTATATTTGTTCCATTGGGGAGAAGATATCTTTCCTATTTTTTCCCTATACAAACAAATGAGAATTTATAGGGTGCTGATAAAACTCCAGGCCAACTATTTTATRTTGTCCTTGTTTGAAGTCTCCTAACTTCAGTCACATGTATATGTGACACAAATATATGYATACTTAGTGCATTCTGCAAGTAATCACTCTTACATACTTGAACCTTTTAAATCTATTTAAGGACCTCAAATGTAAACTTTTTATTTCACTAATCTGATGTTAGCTTTATAAGCGCTAGATGGCAGTAACAACTTAAAAAAATCTAGAGAGTTTTAGTCTTTTCATTGCATCTGAAGAAACCCATAAACACAATTTCTGATCCTTCTTCTACCATGTGAAGTAGGCTAGATTAAATTCTTCCCATTTACACATTTATAAATTATTTTGCAGACTTTTCCCCTGTGTTTATCAACACAGGGCCTTGAATGAGAACTACATAGCTAACTGCAACCCAGGTTGGGCAAGAAAGAAACAGCGTTGATTACAACATGACAGAAGATCCTTGATTAAAGTCCTCTGCCCATGTTATAACTTTATCTACAGCCTAGGAGTATTTTAGCTCCCGTAAGGCCCTTTTAGGYGACAACCTATTCCTTGACAAAGAGCTGTTTTCTTGTCAGTGCATACCCAAGCAATGTTTACAATGCCCAAATAATTTGTTCTGACGCAAGCACACCCAGGTATAGGGCAGAGTCACAGCAGTGCACTCAGTCAGCAGGCACGCTGACCCCAAGGCACGAGAAGAGAGTTTACACACACRTTGCTCCTAACTTCAGTGAAGAAATAACAAGAGGGCGAAAAAAATATTCTGCAATCCAGTGCATTCCAGTGAGGACTGCAGAAGCAGTGGCTATTGTCTCCTGTATTGCTGTAACATAAATCTAATAGCACTTAAAATGCATGCAAGTTATTTTCAGAAACTAGTTAAATTGATCATTTGGAATTCTTGCTAGAAAAAGCAACCTTACATAATAAAAAAAAAAAAAAAGAAAAAAAAAAAGAAAAAAAAGCCAAGTCGAATCATTTTAGCTCCCATATCTGCAAGGAAAAGGTCAGAGGCCCTGAGCACTGGGCAGACCCAGGCAAGATGCACCAAGACACTAATGCCCAGTAACGACGGGATTATTCACTGCGAAGGCAACACTCAGTATTTCTACAGCCTGATCCCATGGCTGTGTATGGATTTTGTATTGAAAGAATTGATAAAATATATCTATACAATGTTTATACTAGCACAAACTAGAACTTCTTTCCTTAAAGGGAGTGTTGTCCTAATTTCTTGCTTGGTTTAAGCTTTTTCAATCACACGCTCTACAGTTGCTGCTATAGCTTGTGTTACATTCAACACTAYGGGTACAACCTTCTTTCACACATTTTGACTTCAAATAACATTCAGCACATTTCACTTCTGCATAGATAGAGGCATTATTGTGCATACACAGCAGAARAATAATGCAGAAGTAACTAACTCACCCAAACTTCAGGACCTGTGAACTCTCCTCTCAGATGCCTACTTAGCTAAGTGCACTTTGCTTGAGGCGCCGCTGTAACCCTGCATTACACACAGGTTCTTTTGTCAGTCTGGATCTTGGTTTCTTTCCATYCACCTGGTACCAAAAACTTGTGAAACAATGAGGAAAAAAAACAGCTTTTTACTCTTCAAGTGCTCCCAAAATATTAAGCAGAAAACACCACTGCGGAAAAAAGAAGTATCACAAATAATATGGAGCATATTCTGGAGCTTCAGCTCCCTGGCCAGGGCAGAAAGAAGCTGCCAGAAGACAGCAAGTCCAGCAGATCCAGCATTCTTTGGTTTCCCTTCTATTCTCCATTTCCAGCTATCCACTTCTCTCCCTTCAGATCAGGGTGCTGAAAGAAGCTGACAGTCTCTTTGCCAATATCCTCAATGGAGAGATAAGAGGATAGAGGCACGAAGGACTTAGTACTAGAGTGTTCAGGGAAACGGATGTGAAACACAAGCAGGGCAACTGGTATCTCGATATATGGGTATCTCACTACTTCTAGCTGTGTAGCATGTGCTCGGCCACACTACCTTCTGTTTATTACAGCCTGCCTTTGACTACCAAATTGCCTCTATATTCTGACTTTGAGTGTGGCTCTCTTATGAGCAACCTGTACTTTAACTGCCAAGCTTTCTGGGGGAGCAAATGATTCATCACAGGCACTTACTATCAGAGAGGTTATTACGTGACTGCATTACGACACCCAGAGCGATGCCAGAGACGGCAGCGCTCAATTATCTGACCTAGGCAGGCCTGCAAGCCTCCTCCTGCAGGCAAAGTCTGCAAGACACCCCATGGAGGGAACCCTAAAAACAACCTCTCCTAGGAGGAGGCGAAAACATAAGGCTTGTTCCACAGCATTATGAGGGTCTGTTGAATACCTATTCATGAGCAATCCATTGAAAAATCCATACATAAGCACTGGAGGAATTCAGGAATCCCAGATGTTCTTTTAATCCCGGGAGCCCATTCATCAGCATCTGGTTACTGTAACAGAGTGTATTCGAAGTGTTTGCTTTCTCCAGCTATAGCATGGGACTACTGAAATGTCACATATGCATCGTATCTACACAGAAGATGCAGATCTGGTCAAATAAAACCTGTGGGTGCAGGTGTGTTTTGCATTACAGTGCAATTTATATTTTCATTTCAAATCAAAATTACAGCTAGACACACAAATTATTATTTTGAACATTCAGAATTTAGAGCTATATAGCAGGATTATTTAAGCTATATAGCTTAAAAGAACATCTTATTAACCTTTAAACTGTACATTAGCATAGGGTTATCAGATGGCAATGCAGCGCGTGATGAACTGTAAAAATACACTTTTTTATAAAGCAAATAGTTGCATCTAACATTCAAACACAAACACAATGTGCTCATATTATATATGCCTTTCCATAACTTGTCTACCTTTCCTATGACCCAAGAACTCAGCTCTATCACTGAAGCAATATAAAAATCTACTTTCAGTTACGCCTAATAGACGTCTCTTTTTCAGTGTACTTATATTTAATTTCAATATACTAAATTCACTTAGTGTCATAAAAGACCCCTAACCACATGAGGCATCAGGTTGTAGCTAAGGGTTTTTTCATCTGAGTCTTTCAGTGACGATTACTAATACGGCCTATGATATTTGCAGAGCTATGACATTCTGAAAGTCCCCCTAACTGGTAATCTGTTTAACGCCTCCGACATCAAAAGACTGCTTTGAAATAATTACTKCAGCAAACATGAAATTTATGCAAGCAATTTTAGGACAGAGTCTGAAAAATGCAAGGAAAAAAAGCATGCTTTGTGCAGAGCTCATGGCATTTCAGCACAAGTTAAAAAAAAAAAACAGTAATTCAGACAGCATTTTAGGAACAATAAATTGCTAGGGTTATTGAAATTTTTATTGTTGTTAACAGAAAATAAGTATCATTGCCCCTCCCAGTCTTTTTGTGAATTCCAACAACAAAGCCATTTGTACACACTTAGTTTAGCAGCAAAATACTTACGTACTAACTTCTTCTTTACTGGATAAATGCATCACCAGTAGCGTGACATGCAACGAGCCACAGTGAACCATTGCTTTGGAAAGCCTCTGATCCTTTTGCAATATCGTGTCTTGGACAGCCTGGATACCACCAGTAATCTGTGAGGAAAGAAATACACAGACAAAGACATGACAGAGAATGCTAGTGAACAAGAAAACACACAAACTGAAGTCAAGCACTTATTTGTTCACACCATTCTAGCAGAAGTTTCATCATCTGATGAAGTCTCTAAGYGGTTTGAGTAAATTCAAAGTGGATAGAAATGAGCTGATTAGTAAATAACTTGTCATCTCCCCATTACATCCCAATAGGAGCTTTTAGCCAGAAGTTCTGCACTGCCAGTAATACAAATCAGAGGTTTCTTCAYGGACTTTCTCCATCCTCTCTGCTAAAACTGATGTTTTAGCACTTGATTTACATTTTCTGCATCAGAAATTATGCTTATGGTCACGAATGCTTTATGAAGTGTATTCCAAAATTTACCCTGCTTGCAATTACAATAATCCAATTGTAGTTATGCGGCAAAGGCTGAGTATAACAATCAAGACTAAAATAAAACCTAAAAACCTTAATCTCTTAACAGAACGTGTGATTTCTTAAACCAAGGCAAGCAAAGGCATTACAAACAAATCAATTCAGGTGTATATAAAAGAACTMCTTAAAACTGCTGTAAATACTGTCTTTCGTAACATAAGCACAAGTCACTTTTAAGTCACAAAAGGCCATAATTTATTTTAGCAATTCTGTTAATCAAAATGAACACACAAATCAATTTAAAAAAAAAAAAAAAAAATAATGGATACAGGACCAAGATTAAGACAAGTCTTCCATGCAGAAGTGCTATTTCATTTGCCATATAAATAAAAACAAATTCTAACTGAAAGGGACCAACTCACCAACCCAGAGAGGGAAGTAAAAACAACTTGCAAAGTRAAAAAGCAAGTATGACATCTTCAAAACCAGATGTGTCTTAGGGAGGTCAATAGAAAAAATTGCACCTCTGATCATAAATCATATTGCAAACATCTTCYTCTGTAAATCAGAACTTACTTGATTCTAGATTAATGACACTTCTATATTCCCAGATGCAGCAAGAACGTAACCCACATTTAAACAGACCAATAAACATAAAACTAGTACRTGTAATCCTAATAATTACAACATAGTGACTACATAATTACTCAAAAAAGAAAATGCAGTTATTTCAAAAACGAATCATCCATGATTTCAACTAGAATCTTATTCCATTTTCAACTACTGTTTCTACATTTAGCACATGGGTGCAGTCTGAGAGCTGGCCAAGGAACCACAAAGGAAGCACCACGTGCAAAGGCACCAGCCTTTCCGAAGCCACAAGAGGGGCACTAAATGTTTTGGCACCGCGCTACCACTCCAGTAAGGCCACTCTAGCTCTAGAGAAGCATCAGAGCTGCTCAGCTTTGCAGCCTGCGCCTTCCAGCCCCTCTACCACGGAGTTGCCTTTCCGTGGGGCTTCCAAGTGCCCCCACGCTGAGCTGCCTGCTCCGCTCCGGCCTGGGCCGGACGCAGCTCGTGCCATAGGGAACGCTCGGCTCCGTGGAGCCGGCGGGCTGACCAACACGCGCACAGTCACTGCTCATCTCGCAGGGCTGACAGAATAACTAGCTGTCTTCCTCACACCACAAGCCTTGAGCTCAGCAAGGCCATCCCTTKCACACAACCACCAGTCCCATTAAAACTGCAGGCAATTAGGCCCTCCGGGGTGTCAATCTGGTTATCCAAATGTGGACAAGTTTCAGAAGCCACAAAYGGGGCCACAACAAGGTCAAAGCAATAGGCAAACTTACAACTGTGCAAGCTCCATTAGGAAACCAAGCTAAAAACTAACAACCAAGCTAAGAACTTAACAACCAACTTTGGAGCTGCTGGATAGCAATTTCAGCAATGAACTGCTCCTAGATGTACCAGAAAATTGTAAAATYAGCTGTTCTTTCACTGATAAAGGCAAAACAGAAAGCAGACAAAAGATGTTCGCTCCCCCTCTTACGGGAAAAGGCACAAGTTTCTAAACAATCTACCCTATTTTTGAGAAACGAGAAAACTCTCAGTGGTATTTGTGAGCTTTGAGAACTTATTTTGAGCGTGCTCTTGCCGAGGTTACGTGAACACAAGGTATTGCAGCAGCTGCAGCGCGGCCACCCCGGAACCCGCCGCCTCATCCGCTCCGCTAACACCCGCCAATTAMCTGCTCGGGACCATTAGCTTTAATTACACGACCCAAGGGCTCTTCCTACGTCTCTGCAATAACGGGTTATGGACCGCCATATAAACACATTTTAATTGTATATATAACCAGCTACGTACAGGACCTTTCAACTATTTATGTTAAATTTCATTTGAGAATTCGTAACTTCAACAAAAAAAAACATGCACAAGAAGATCATAGCCAACTACTGCCTTCTCAGATTGTTTTTAAAATTGCCCCCAAAAGAAATACCTGATTACTAATTTTAGGTCACCTCACATACTGCTCATAATACATTATCCTGAAAAATATTAATGTAACTTAGTTTTGTCTCTTGCAAAAGCACTAATATGAAGGAAATACAAAGGCTGTAAAGTTTAAATGTGTAACAGATCAGCTATACCTCACTGCAATCAAGACTAAAGAACTGTGAAAAAGTAAATCTCCAAGCTGATAACGCATCGGCAGAGACACAATTTAGAAGTAGTTAAAGGAATGATTATAAATGTATCTTTTTACAAAACTAATAATACAACTCTAATGAAAGTAATAAATTCAAAATTAATGGACCAGCTGAAGATTGARAACATAGTTAAAATGGTAACAAGAAAAATGCTTAATTTAAAAGCACAATTCATATTGCCAGAAATATGAACAACATTACTACAAAATGTTTCTCTATGTAAAACTTAAAGATACTACATCTAATATAAAGAAGGACTTCAAGTGCCTAATACACTTTGCTAGAATAAAATTAGCTCCTCACAAAGGAAAAGTCTTTCACTACTAAACAAAGTACCTGTAATAATTACCAGTCCTCCTCTGGCTATCAGGAGACCAAGTGCTTAAGTCTACAGCTTAAAGTTGCACATATGCATTCCAATGTATATTTTCTACTTTCAGAATAACTTTCCTTTCAAGGCAAGTATAAACAAAACACTATAGTGAAGTCTTGGAATCCTCAAATGCTTGTTCTTTTATTTCTGTAAGTGACAGGAAATGGTAATTACTGAATATATGACATATTGAAAAGAATGCGGAACTACCACTTTTCCACCTATCCAACATTTTAAAATAGTAACAACTGCAAGCAGCAATTGCCAATTATCAGCATACATCTCCCCAGCATTATTCCTGCAGTAGTTAAACCACAAGAGATGATTAGAGGAAAAGATATTTCAGAGTTCCAGTATTTAACAGTGGCATAAAAATTCTCCCAAGATATCTGGGTCAGGTTGTATTGGAATATTATAAAAATCAATCCCCATAATCTCTTCTTCACATAATAATTTTCAAAGAATCAAAGACTTCACTGTAATTTTCAGATCTTGTTTGCACTTATTTTCATTTCAGATTCTATCTTTTGATTTTCTCACAGAATATGCTATAGATGTAGGATATGTCAAAAGTTATCTGCTGATAATAATAATTATTAAATACATAAACATTTTTAAATAATCATATATATCTTAACCAAAGATGTTTTATATACAAAACAGAAAAGAGGATGAAGTGAATTTCTCTTCTGAAATGACGTCTATGTAATAAAAAGACTATTTAACTAATATGCTGAGGTGGGTGTGCTTACTTCTTGTAGAGAACTTGTCAACTGTCTCACAGATATAAGAAACAACAACTCAAGGAGAAAGGGACCTCTTTTTTTTCTCTTTTTTTTTTTTTTTTTTGCTTTTTCTAATCTCCGAGGGCTGCAAAATTTCCACAGAACATATTGCAGGATCAGAACTAAAACAGAAATTGCTATTGAAATTAAATTTTTACTGAGATAAATAATATATCCCTAAAACACACCTCCTCCAATAAAACAAAACCAAGAAAAAGATGAATTTACAGTGAATAAGCAGCTTGGACTGAGACGATTTCTTTGTCTGGAACTCTGCAGTCAAGTGAAATTCTCATTTTTTAAGTAAACAGTTTCATAAAGGGTATGAAACTTCAAGAGCTTAGAATGTGTTGCTATACAGGATAAATTCCTGCCTCCAAGGAATGCTGAAAATACATTGTAGGGGATTTTCCTGTTTAAATAAAATGAAATGTCAAAATAACCAAAACTAGAAACAGACTATAGAGAAGAAATTTAAATGAAATCAAAATGACGTAAAATGCATAAAACTGACAATTTAAATTGAAGAGAGAAATGTTTTTCTCTAATCTTTTCCGGTTAAACATTTTTATTCCCCCAAAAGAGTATGTAAATAAAATGGTCCCTATTTGAATATACTGTGCTTTGAAAAATACTTGAAAACAATTTCTTTTGCTCAAGATCAGACATTGCACAGAAGCACATGCTGAAATATTTTTGGTTATACTAAACTGATATAATACAAGAACATTACCTCTGGATTAGTAATTGGGATAGATACGAAATAATTTGGCCGATACTGTTTTTTCTTTTTCTTCTTTCTCTCACTGTCTTCTTCATTTTCCCTTCCAGCAGTCCTCTTCCTCTTCTTTTTTGTATTTACTTCATAGGTCGAACATACTGAAGAGAAAAAAAAATTAAACTACTGTTAGATCACAAACAAATCTGAACAAAAATATGCTAAAAATCACACCAACAAGAGCTGGACTTGTGCCAGCTGATGGGGAAGATCTTCCCAAGCATCCGACATGCCCATGCCCTGAACTGTCCAACTGGGATCCCGCTCCGACTCGAAGGTGACATTGCCATCAACTGGAGTGCTGCACCTGACAGCCTACACCTCTAAGCAGCTCTCAGCCACTAACAGACATGTAGGTTTTCCAAACCATTCACACTGTAGTGCAATAGGTCCAACACTGTCTATGCTTGAACAGGAATGTGACTTTATGGCAAAAGGGCCAATACTAGCCTGAATATTCACGTGCACATTGCATTTTTAAACATAATACAAGACAATACAAAGGACGATTAAGGGATAAAATATATATATTTATATACATATATTGGACTAGGACTGTCCAATCTACTGTTCATGGAGCAAATCCAGTCCAGAAGAAAATTTCATTCAACCCAAAACTACCCTCTAACTCCTCCTTTTCTGAAGATCCCTTCCAATTTGGGAAAGAAAAGTGCACGTGCCCAGCTCTTCCAGTGCTGCAGAAATGATCTCCTCCCAGCTTATCCTGCTTATTTCTGCAAGACTTTATAAAATCCTTTGTTATTATTTGAGAGGCTTGCTTACATTAATATAAACAGACACATGAGATGCCTCCATCCCACGGATCCCCTCATTTCCATCATGGGCCACAGAATGGTGAATTTTAATATGTGAAACTATTTGCAGGACTGGGCACTAAAAACAGATTAGCTCTTGATTCTGTTCTCAGTGAGACTCGGTTCCAAACGGACAGCCAACCTGTACATGCCAGCAGGCTGAATCAAGAGCCAAATGTGTGACACGTAGGCTGTGGCACTGTCTTGTTTCTAAACATACTTACCAGCAAATTCATCTTCAATATCGATGTCGACAAATGGCATTTCTGCCATCAGAGCATCAATGGAMTCAGCAGAAGAGCACTGTTCGTTTCTCTGTTCTGCGCTTCTTTCCTTCTCTTCCAACAGTTCATTCTCCAGTACATCTTCCAGATCATCTGTAATATATTTAAAATAACACTGGGCCTCAGATTGCAATATAACCAAGAGACATTTTATACAAAGTACAAGGTATATGTTTCTCTGTTTATCARCCAATAAATACTGATATATAGCCTGCTTAAGAAGGTTACTGATCTTCCTAATCTTTTTTCTTGTGAGGGTGCCAGAGCCCTGGCACAGGCTGCCCAGGGAGGYTGTGGAGTCTCCTTCTCTGGAGGTCTTCCARACCCACCTGGATRCYGCCCTGTGCCCCRTGCTCTGGGTGTCCCTGCTGGAGCAGGGGGTTGGACTGGATGATCTCTAGAGGTCCCTTCCAACCTCAACCATCCTGTGAGCMTGAGAGGCAGAAAGGGCAGAAAGAAAAACCTCTTTCTAAACATAAACGAGCAGGTTCTCATTTAGGGAAGAGACAATTACTCCAGTGCTGTTCTGGGCGATGAACACAGCATAGTGCGCTACCAACAACAGTGACCTGGACCTGTGGCTCTAAAAACTTAAATTTTACCATTTCAGCTAAAGAAGGAACCCAAGTAACTCTCAATTCATTTTGCATACACAAGAATTTATAGATAGGCTACAGAGCAACCTCCAAGTAACGCCACAGTGAAAGAACAAATCAKTTAACAAGCTACAGAAAGTTCTTCCCCACTTTCCCAGAGAGCACTATCCAACACAAGCCATTTTCCCCTATCTGCTTCATGTTTCTGCATCAGTAAACCCTAGTATTTGTGCATTTATACCTTAAAAAATAAAAAATTACAGTCTCCTTTAGCAGCCTTCCACAAAGGCCYTGCACATAAACAGACATCTAGCAATATTCCTTCCGGACAACTCCACAAAGGAATCACTGTAGTGGAAGCAGCCTTACGTCAGCACCCAGTTTATCGCAGGACAGCTCATTACTGCAGACAACAAACTGCCGAGGCTGCTCTTGTGAGCAGCAGATACTCCCAAACTGGCCCCGGAGCAAACGGGGCAGCCAAAGCTCCCATCTCTGCGGCACACCGGGCTGCACTTCATGCCTAAAACCAGCACTACAGCCCCACCCGAGCTGCTACCACCCCAGAGAGTGTTTCTTTCCTGTATATATCACTTTGTAGCAGGGAAGATGATTGACAGAGCAGTCTCATTAAGGGCTAATTCACTGCAGCCCGAAGCAGTGGCATAAATCACCGTGCGGTTGCAGCCCAACCGCTGAAGTGAAGCCGGGGCCACTGGAGTGTTTAGACTGGCGCCCACCTCCCCCCGCAGCCCCTAAAGAGCCGTGCCCGACACGGAGATGTTAAGGCAGCCATACATTTATTGCTTAACACGTAGAGCACCGCTCACAGAAAACCGATTACAGTCCGGTTGGTTGCTGCTAGACCACGAGTGTGCAGCGAACAGCGTTCCCTTAGGAGGCAGCGCAGTCCAGAGGGCCCGACAAGCTCCGCGGGCAGACTGAGGGGAAGGGAAGGCCGGCGTGGGGAGCGGAGCGGCGCAGGAGTCAGAGCAGCAAAGCCCCCAGCTGCGGGCGGCGGGAAGCAGCCGCGGGAGGGAGGGAGGGAAGCGGGACGGCTCCTGCTGGCACATCCCCACGGAGCAGCACAGGYTGTTCCGCGGGTGTACCTGCTTCCCGCGTCTCACCTACTGACTTTGCCGGGCAGCGGAGGGGGAAGGAAGGGAAGGAAGGGAATGAAGCCGAGGGAAGGGGCCCGCCC
>NW_020455445.1:121824-143467 GCF_003342845.1 Nothoprocta perdicaria
GAGGGGGAAGAGGAGGAAAAGCGGGAAGAGGAGGAAAAGCGGGGAGGGGGAGAGGGGTCCGACTGGCTCCTCCGTGGGTGACTGAGGTGTCTCCGGGTGTCAAGGGGACATCCTGCCCATGGAGCTGGAAAAGAAGTGGCCCCAAGCCCAGTCCTTGAAGTTTCCTCACCTGAAACTCCATCATTATTTAATTTATTTCATCTTTTTAAAATTATTTTTGTTTTGGCGGAGCCATCCCATACACAGTGAAAGCACCTAGATACCRCGTGCAGCAGATACTTTCTTGTACCACTCGGAATTAAAGCCGAATCGCAGCGCCCATGTGTGCGGCTCCGCGGCGCATCCCAGGCTCCGCAGCGCATCCCAGGGCACAGCCAGCCTGGCTAGGAGCGCGTCCCCCACATTCCCACAGCGCCAGGAAGGGCCTTGGAGCGCCCAGCGGTTGGGGATGCCCCCGRATGCATGTGAGGGGCTGCGAGACGCCGCTTTCCCCACCGAAATCCAGACTCGGTGCCTCCGAGGAGCCCTGCGCTGTGGGAGACGCCAAGGCAAACGTGGCCCTGTGTTACTGCGGATCCGTCTCCRTGTGTGGAGCCGGGTCTGAAGGAGCCGATTGTCTGTGTGCGCATGCAAATCCTGCCTCGCGGCTGCTAGGGGAGGAGGGATCGGGAAAAAATAACTGAAGCGGGAGGAAGGAAGCTGCGTGCATGCACACGCTGCGCGCTGCAGGCATCTACGTGCGCGCTTTGGGTTGCCTGCCTTGCCCGTGCACTCCYTTTCTGAGAGATACAATCTGTTCGGGAGTATCTCACTACTGATTTGACCTATTTTTTCTGCATTCGCCTAAAGACGGGTTGTGACACAAATCCAAGGCCTGCAGAATCTGAGAGAAGCTTTAGTGAGCATGAGGCTGTGGAGTGTTTTCCATATATTTCTTTTGGTTCCCATGTTGCATTTGAATATCAGTTATCCTTAGGAAACTAAGTGCATAAGTGGTCACCTCTTCCTAGCCTCTTAACACTGGTGAGTAAAATASGTTCATAAAAGTTTGAGTCCATGAAGCTAAGGATCAAATAAAAGGATAAACTGTTTTGGTATTAGGTGTCTTTGTAGAAATACAATTTTTAGAAAATGGTTTGAGGCCTCAGATTTATTCCAGTCAAATCATTAGTTATTTTGCTGAAAGCTTAAGGAAATGACCTCTAATAAAAAAGTTTCTGTTGTAGGATTGACAGGGAAGTACAGTGCAATTTTTAGATAAGTTAGCATTTAATATTCCTTATAAAGGTGGAAGAAAACAAAATCTACTTTTAGCAGAYCTAACATGCTGTGCCACAAGCACAGCATTAGTTTTTCAGTATATCCTTTTTGTTCATAAGATGCCTGAATAAACAGYTGCAGAGATGAGGGAAATAAGAAATTAAAAGCACATTAGCTGGAGCTGGTGGCTGYTACCCTGAATTATCCCTGCAGATTACAGGAAAGCTGCAGACCCTAGCAGACGGGCAGTGGAAATACATGGAGAATACACGCAGGATACAGGATGGCAGAGACCTGTCCCCCCGTGCCTGATGGTCTCCAGTGTCACTGGGTCCGTGCCAGGCGCCTGCCTAAGGAGCTGCAGAGTAGGCAGGGCTGAGGAGGACAGCAGGCAGGTGCTGCAGAACTGGATCCTGTGCATCCTACAGGATTTCAGACAGTCCGAGGCATTTTTTGCTACCGTGGCTCTGAGCCTGGCGTTGCTGTTGTGGTGTATCCTGCAGCTTGCTCTCCTTCGGACAGGTCACCTGGCTGGACTTGACTTCTGGAAGCAGCTCCGTGTCATTCTGTTACGCAAGGCTGCATTGCAACTTCAGTCAGGATTTCTCAGTTTAAAGGGTAACATGTTGGACTCTTCCCAGTTTTCCTTCAGCGTGGAGCTAAAAAAGTGGAAGCTTTTCTGAGGCCTGCAGGGCTCCTGCAGTAACAAAAGCAGCAGGAAAAAATAYCTGCGTGCATCAAAAATCTGTGGGGAACTTCCTTAGGGGAGGTTATTTGCTCACATTTGCTTGATTGAAGCAGACTGAAATGACACAGGGTAACATATAACAATGACCCAAACACCCCATAAGACAAATGGAAGAAGAGGAGGTGTCTCCTGTTGAGACAGCTAAGACCAGGTTAACGAAAATGTTATCTAAGTTGAGTGAAACCAACTCTGGCCATGTCAAGCATCCCAAGCCCATAGGTATCCTGATGATTAAGGGCCTGGAGCATCTTATGAGGAAAGGCTAAGTAAGCTGGGCCTGTTTAGCCTGGAGAAGGGAAGGTTGAGAAGGGATCTAATCAATATTTGGAAGGTACTGAGGAGACAATGTAGGGAGGATGGGGCCAAACTCTTCTTGGTGGTGGCCAGTGATAGGACAAGGGGTAATGGGTATAAATGAAAATACAGGCAGTTCCATCTCCATGTGAGGAAGAACTTCCCTGTGAGGGTGACAGAGCCCTGGCACAGGCTGCCCAGGGAGAGGATGTGGAGTCTCCTTCTCTGGAGATCTTCCAAACCCACCTGGATGCCGCCCTGTGCCCCATGCTCTGGGTGTCCCTGCTGGAGCAGGGGGGTTGGACTAGATGATCTCTAGAGGTCCCTTCCAACCTCAACCATTCTGTGATTCTATGGAAAGGAGTGGGATGTAGGGAAGGCAAGTAACACCCTATAGAGCATGATCAACTGAAAGGACAAGATGGACAAAAGCCTGCTTCACCTTGTGATTTCTGTAGCTTTTGCTTTCCGAGAAAAAAAAGGACATTTTGCTTTACCTGYTCGCAAGTTGCATCTTGTTGGAATTGGTAAAATTCTTGAGGCAGCTAAGGAGCAAGATATGCTCTCCTAATCTAACTATTCCTTTGCTTGTATGCAGAAAAATTCCACCAGAAGTTTTCTAGGGTGAGTTCCCCTCCTTATGCAACCAACAGAACAAGTCTCTTTTCTGTTGCTCCAACCTAAGGTTGAAGAAAACCTTTACTTCTCCTTACTTTTGTCTCAGTTATGTACATTCCATCACACAGCATGATATACATTTCTTAGGTTTCCCAAGTGACTAGATTGCAAATTATAGAATACTACTGCTACTTTATTTTTTATGATATGAGTAGATAGTATTATTCTTTTATTACGTATTTGTATGCATACACAAACACAAATAAATATAAAGTAATTTTGGATGATTTTGATAACCACACCTTGTTGCATTTATTTATTGTTTTGTTTCTCTAAGCGTAATTTCGATTGAAGCAAAAAGTTGCACCTTCTGSAGACCACTGAGAACGGCAGCGTGCRAAGTGAAGACACTGTTCATTTTGATGGGAAGCTTCCCTAGATTTCCAACCGGAGAGACAGGAATGAAAGCGTGTCTGCCTTTAGGAACTGTAATAAACTCTCTGGACTTGTTAGCCTTAGAGGTCAAGTAAGTTTGATCTGAAAACTTCAGCTCGTTTATTTGCTCTTATTTTCTGACTGCAATAGGACCTAATAAAAATGTGAGTGTTGTATTTAAAATGAAGAAATTGCCTATGGTTACAAAACAAAAATCTAATTTTAAATCTAATGAATATTTCCAACGAGATGCAGAGGTCATACAGTTGAGACATTAGATGCTGCATTCCTTAATTGAAACACACTTTACTGTGAGACTTAGGCAAGTAAAGAATGTGGTTCTGAATCCAAAATTCATATTACTCCAGATGTGGGTGGGGGAAATAGGTCTTTACTGACTGAGCTGAAAAATCTAGATTCTCATTTGCCTGCATATTGTTTCTTTCTCTCCTCTATCCTCCACCTGTCTCTCCCTGCAGCCGCATGTCTTTTCCTGTAGCTTCCCAGCCTTCCCAAGTGGGAAGAGTTACACAGCCAGGCAGTGTGCTGGAGCTGCTGCTCACTCTCCCTTCACACCTAGGATGGTGCAGGGCAGCCAAACCTGTGCCCTGCTTGGGCACCTCAGCGCTCAAGTTGGGTGAAATGAATCAAAGCCTAAGTCTTGTAATCRCCTGGTTCAGAGCTGCGAGGAAAGCTTTGTGCCTTGGCCCAATACCAGAACCTCTGGCAAAGCACCTTGGAGCCCGTACAGGTAAATTCAATATCTAATCTCAGGCTGGAAACACTGCTGTCAAAACAGCTCCTTGCATTACAGGTACACTCACCTCCACCCACTTGGAGGAATATGATGATGACTATTGCTAATGTGACAAAGCTCAAGAAAACTTCACACAGTGTAGGTTTTGGGATTCTGCCAGGTTAGGGTCTACTAAGGAAGAAATAATTAAGTRCTTTTGCTTTATGTTTCCCATGCATTTCAAAATTGATTTACCTCTGGCGTTGCTGGGCCTAAGTGCACAAAAAATCTAAGCCAATGCTTTCACTTCAGCAGTGTCTCCTAAGAAGTCTGTTTATATTTAACCAGAAATGTAAAACAGAGAAACACTGAGGTCTGAAATATCCTTCCAAAGCATTATTCAAGGGAAGAAAAAGGCTCCCGACCTAAATAAAATGAAGGACCTGATTGCTAACGTTATTTCAGCTACCACTCAGACCTGGTTCAATGTGATGTGGCATCCACTTTCTGCCACTGAAATCTATTACTTTTGCTGGATCTGTTTGTATATATTGCTTTGAGAGTATTCTCCATTTCTTTGCATCTCGTGGAGTTCCTTATCTTCCTGAGGCTCAAGGTTTTAATGTATCAAGTCACAAGGAAGGACCAATTTAAAACTCCTTTGTATTTATTTTTAACCAGAATTAAGTGATCTACTTCTGTCCGCATTTTGGAGCCCCCAAAACGTTTAAGAGAAGAAGTACAATTAAACCAGAACGTCTAGGCACATTATGGCTAATGGGAAAAGAATGAGAATTTTAATTCTCCCACCTTACACATTTTTTTTTTTTCCTCTAATACACTATCTCTGTAAGTACTTACTCGATTTTGCAAGTTCCTTCATCAAACTTTCACTGGCAAATATGATGTTCAGTCCAGACTGGAAGAGTGTTTTCAGCCCACCTCTCACAAAATCCAAATTTCACAGAATCACAGAATGTTTGAGKTTGGAAGGGACCTCTAGAGGTTTGGCCCGTTTTGGCCAGCTTCCAGTCTGACTCATAAGCCATCTGTGTGTCTTTAGCATGTATCTAATAACTGTTTAATACAGTTAGGATGAAGTGAGGAAAGGGCAGAGAGAAATTTCTGCAGGCCTCCAGAAGAACTGTAGTTCATTTGGTCTTACCACAAGACCTACGTGGTCTTACCACAAGACCTACGTGGTCTTACCACAAGCACTTAAACCCGGGTAGGGGAGAAAAAAAAAATCATTTATTTTTGCTCAATTTCTGGGTGATTTTCATATAAAAGTGGAATTTGTCAGACTTATGTCTATGTAAAACAAGTCAATCTACAGCTTTAAATACATAAAGCAGTTTGAATTTTTTTGGAGGAGGTAGGGACTACATTAAATGTACTCTATCACAAAGACTTCCTTTAGTGGATGGAGTCAGAGAACGAATGAAATGTTTTGACAGGCTGAATTCAAAATATTTCAGAATCAGATATACCTACATTCAGTTTTGGCCAAATGGTATGATAATTTGCCTTGTAACAGCGTTGTGACAAGACTGCTTCCTTTGCTTTGTACAGGTTTCTAAAATCTCCCTTGTCATTATATAGACTGAAAGATATCTCAAGCATCAAAACTGTGAGTAAAAGCAAATTGAAGCAGCAGACAAATAATACCATAGTACCTATTGTTGCCATTCTGCTCTGTCTCGGCGTGATGGTAACTACGCTGCTAAGAACAGCCATCCTCACCAAGCCATGGCTGACTGGGCTGCATGAATCTTTCAAAAAATAGGTGAAATCATACCAAGATAAAAAGTGCTTGCTTTATGCTTTGGGACAATCTATAATAGAGTCTATAATAAGATGCCCACTTTGAGGGACATTCAATAAAAGAATTTGTGTTTTCTTTCAATGACGTGATATGGCTAGGACCTGTTGGACTCCTTAGGAAGAGCAGGAGCAGAAAAACAAGGTGAAAGAGAAGCTAATTGAATTGCCAAAGGAAGTGTTGAGCTGCACTTCTGTCAAACCAACATGTGCATCTACTGCAGATGTTGTAAGTGATGGGCTGGTTTTGAATGACTCCAGAGACTCATGGGAAGTACCACTAGATGCAAGGATTTGTCATATCCATGTCATTGAAATGATAACTGGGGAGATTTCAAAGCAAGAGAGATGAACCAGATAGTGCCCAGTGCCCTGCATGAGAACTGGCCATCTGAGGGGCCCTTGTCCTTTGATAAGCAGCCAACGTGCGCTTGCTTTCCTGGCTGCTGTGTGCCTCATCCCTCCAGCTGCCGGCTGTCTGAATGCACTGTTTGCTTTTGCTGTCTGAGTTCTTCCAAAAACACCCATGACAGTCCAGCTTCTGCCTCACGACTGAAACTGTTTTCACCCAAGTCTCGAATGATCCAGCCCCAAAGCAAAACACCATCATCGTTCCCCATGACTAGTTCATCATTTCAAATGAGGTGGCCGGACTTCCCTTGCTGAAGTCTTCTTTCACTTGTTTTTTTTTTTTTTTTTTATGAAAACATTGACTCGTGGTTCTTCTCTTTTTCTAATGATTCCTTCAGCATTACCCTGGGAGCATTTGTATTTTACTCCTTCATACCTTTCTATGTAGCCTCCTACTCTATCCTATTTCATTTAAAGCACAAGTTACCATCTCTATCAAAATCCCTCTCAGATCTCTCTCCCTCGTATCTGTTTTCTTCTATTAAAACTAGCCTCTCAGCCTGTCTCTTTGATATCTGCCTGTGGACATGTGGCTTCCAGGCCAAGTGCTGCATCATTCAATAAAATTATTCCTCCTTCCACATAATCTGTTTTTCTCAGCCACTAAGGGCTACAGTTTCTTGCCTGTCAGTACCTTTAAATTTCTACACAGCTTGCTCTTCTATAGCCTAGCAAACATAACTGAGGTGTCATGGTTTTCAATCTACCTAAATTGTGTTTTATCTAATACAGAGAAGTTTGATTTTGCTTTCTGAATGACCTGTAATGCCAACTTAATTTTTAAGCACAAACTATTAGTTTGCCTGCAGGGCTCAAGAGAAATGCAGCTCAGACCTTGACTACTGGACGTAGCCCAGTATGGCTGCGTTACTGTAGCTGTATGTCTAAATTAATGTCTTATGCTTCTTACATAATTAGCACCAAAAAAGAAAAGCACTAATGAATTTATTCTGCTCCCAATTCCATATTAACTCATTGGGAAGCAACTCAAAAATCTGCGCACATTGTTGCATTGTACTGTCTTCCTATGTTCCCTCTTACATTTGGAAAATAAAAGGTCTTAGCATCAGCAAAAATACAGCATTATTCTCCTTTAAACTCTCATTTGCTCCGATGTTGCAAGAAAAAAGATCCCCAGCAACAATAATCTTTGCAACTGCTGAGCTAGTAATACACTAAGACAATCTTTTAAGCTGTTTAACACTTGTCTTATAGCTCTCTTCTATTTAAGTATATATCCTAGTTTATCTTGGGTGGAGCTTTCCTGCTTTTAAACTGAACAAATAATGAAAACCTACTTGCACTATCTAATGAAAGATTTGGACAAAAGCACTTCTCATGTGGTAAGTACTGTGCAACCCTTGCAAAAGAGCTAATATCTGTTTGTAAAACCTGATTTTACAGTCTCTCTAAATTACTAGTACACCATTTAAACATGAGCCTATAAATAATTGCAGTAAGCAATATGTCATAAAGGACATGTCATTCTGCAAAATCCTATTTTTGAATCTTTTTATATATAAATATAAATATAAATATAAATATAAATATAAATATAAATATAAATATAAATATAAATATAAATATAAATACATAAGCAAATAAATAAAAGGAAATATGAATGTTTTCCCTCCATTCTGATGACACTGGAATGCTTAGTAAGTCCTTTTCCGACAGAAGGGGTATATGCTGAGTGTGACTGAGCTGGACATACTGTGTCACTCTTTTACTTGTGTAAGCATTTTCTTGCTAGGAAAGTGTGGTTAAAGCCTCATGCTTCTTATTAAACAGTCACCGTGAAGCTACTAAGATGCAGAAAGGAAACAGGGCACTTTTCAGAGTATGAAGGCAATATATGCCAAAAATACTGTCCTCTTGGGATGAGAAAAAGACACTGTTGCCATTATGTGTTCCTGCATTCAGCCTGTACTGTAAGTTAGTCTGACAGTAAGCGAATGTTTAGCTCAAATACGTTTACCTGAATTAGGCTATTAGAGTTTCTCTGCTGTGTTGAAACATCCAGGTATAAACCAGAAGACAAAACAACTAAATAAGTTGCTTGGAGAGCACATTCTTCCTTGACAGAAACTAACTTGCACTAGCTTTAACATGCCTTGTTACCAAGTTTTCACTGTGAGTGTAGCTCCGCTCTTCCTACTGAAAAAAAAAAGGAAATTCTGCCAAAATGAGAACTTCATCAGCAGGTCTCGTACATTGTGAACCAGCACATGAAAGGTCATTAGGAGCTGACTGAGCAGAACACTGCGAACAAAGGCTGACAATTCTGCTTCTCTCTTTCCTTGGGTATCTTGCCAGAGCGTAATTCRTTTCTTAGAAATCTAAAAAACGTTATTTTTAGTACTGCCAAACTGCTTACATTTTTAGTGTTCATGTTCATCTGCACTGTTAATGTCRATTTTATGGAGAGCAGATTGTGTTAATGTACACTGGTTTAAAAAAATCACCAAGAATTTTTAAATATTTGCATAAAAAAACTGCATAAACTATGAATGTAAATATGAGCACAGAAGAAGGCAGGGTAGTTTGTACCTTAGCTTATTTCTGGAAAAAAAAAAAAAAAAAAGTCAGGACAATTTGATCTTTTGGTCCCGTCATAAGCCCTCCCATAGTTATGACTGGAATCTGTGTTAGCAGGGGAGATAGAAGCCGCAGATAGATAGTGTTTCACAGGTAGTACTGCTGGCCCAGCACAAGCTGAGCCACAGCCGTTGGGCTCTGAGCAGTGCCAAGCTGTTGAATTCACTGGATATTTTGCCCCTCCTGTCAGTAGGGCCTGGATTCTTGCCCTCACCCTGTGGCTGCACAAGATGAAATTGTATCCGCTCTACAGCCAAGACAAACTCTCCAGTATCTTCAGTCAGGACAGAATTTCACACTTGAGCAGTAGTTCGAAGTTACTTTCCTGTTGGTACCAAACCCAGTTTGAGCCCCACCTGCTGCCCCCTTTCCCACTGCACCTGAGCACATTTGCCCCGGCACCACTGAGGTGAAGGAGATGGGAATAACTCACAGGATTTCATTTTGGTTCTCTTAGTCTAGCTCATTTCAGGGATCCACTTTATGCTGGGGTCAAAGGACAGCTCTTTTTACATAACTGGTGTGGATGCAAAGCACAATGTGGATTTGATGAGATCAGGAGCAAGCATGGAGAACATGGAGCAGATGAGGGGCTTGAGCTGACCTTGCTACCGAAAGMAAGACTAAATGGATTTACAACCTCGGTGTGCAAAGTAGTGGGTACGCAAGGGGAAAAAATGCTGTATTCTTTTCATGATAGATGAAGAAAAATGATAGTGAACATTTCAAGGTAAGCACATGGTGCTTGTTGGTTTTTCACTCATTTTGCTCTGTCTATCCTGAAATATTCCCCACATAACCATAGGTATGTATGTATGTAGGTATTCTGATGCCAAAGGTGATGAGTTTTTAAAAAGCCTGAGCAGAGGGACATTTGGTAGCCTCGTTTCCTAAGGCTCATGCAGCAACCGTGCTGACCACCATGAACCTTCAGCTTTTGAAGTCGGCAACCAATTTCAGCCATATGTGCAAGAGGATAGTGACCTGAAAGACAATTAACGTCTTACAGGCTTTGTGAAAAATCAACAGCTGGCTAGGGGAGAAAGGAAAGTAAATCTTTCAGGGAGAGAAAGGACAGGCAGAGCTCAGCTGCTGCCCTTTCTCCAGGTTAGCCCCAGTACATGCTCTGCTTTGCCTAGGGCAGGTGTCACAGGGAGGGTGACCTGAGATTAGTGCAGTGGGGAAGGATACGTCAGGATCAGAAAACAGATCTTTACTAAGCCAGGCACTGTTGGTTGTGCTGCTCACAGAAGGAAAACAGTGACCGTATTAACAGCTACTGAACATTTTCTGACATAAGCATCCCGGCTCAAAGTCCCCAGGAAATGAAAAGAAATGGGTTGATTGGCATTACAATGTTAAAAAAAAAAATTAAAGAATAAATTACTTCCTCAATAGCTTGAAGGAAATGAGGGAGGAAAAAAAATAAGGGAAAAAAGCCTTTTATTGTTTTCCTGCTTCACTCTGTGCTGGATACTGGCCTCCCAATACCCTGGGACATAACACTGATAAACAAATAGAAATGTGAGATCACATTTTTAATTAGCCTCCCCTGCCCCTTTTTTTTCTTCATTTCTGAAAAACAAACATGAATAAAAGATCCTAAATCTGGGCTTGCACCACAAACCCTAGGTGTCCACAGCTCTGAATTCAACACGCTTCATCCTCTCGCTCGTTACTGCTCCTCTTTTTTCCATTCTGACTTTTGAATCTGCCCTGATGCCCTCGCCTGACATAGCAACTACATCAGGGAGAGCGAAAACAGGATAGGCTTTCACTTTTGTGTGCAGCACAAGCTTGCATTCTGTGCTTTGGAGGTTTTCAGAGGCTCTTTATTCCATGTAATGTTCCTGGAGTGGAGAAGCGTATCTTTTGTTCTTCCTTATAAAGGGATATTTTTATACACAAAGATATACAGTACACTGAATTACAAGAGTTTTTATGTATTGGAATGTGAGGCTTTAAGACACAAATTTGTGGGGACTCTGTTATTTAACCTTATCCAAATAATTTAACTTCAAAATCTTTAAAGCGCAGATGAATCGAAGCCTCGAAATCCACCCAACGCATCAATTAATTGGAGTGACATAAAAAAATGGAATGAGACACTTAATTTAAACAGCTTTCACTGCTAGTATGTTGAACATGCAGCCTGCCTATATGCGCTAAGCTGTATTATCTCAGTATATATACATATGGCTTTATATACTTTCAAGTAATTAAAACAGAGGACAAACGTACATCTTCTTTTCAATTAGAATTATCTTATGTTTAAACATATCTCTCGTTGATTTAAAYGTAGCTCCACATTCTCTTAATGAAACTGGTAACATCCAACATGTTGAAGCATGTATAGGTCCCCTGATTCCTTTAATGTTGTTTCTGTATTAGGTAGCCAGATGGTTGAGAGCATTAATACTCTATACTAATCACTTAGGAAGTCCACAGAGTGGTGCTTTCAGAATTAGACCCTCAGCTACTACCATCACCCTTTTGATGGGAAGCAGCAGTTACCAGTCCAACTAATTGCATTTTTWAAAAATATATCAACACTGAACAAATGATTTAAACAGGAAAAAGATAACTGTCATTTAGGGCTAAGGAACAGAGGGGGGTTTTTTTGCCCAAAGGAAATAATTGTACAATTATCAGAAACCAACATGATGTTATGCTATAGTATATATCCACATCAATTTTTTTTTGCTTCTTTATAAATATTACAAACAGGAGAGAAATTTGCACAATTAAGCTATCCTGCAAAGAAAAAAAGAGCTTAAGATGTGGGTAGTTATTTCAATGGTTTCTTAAGTAGTGGATTTTTAATCCTGTATAGATCCATTCTTCCAATTGGAAGCCTTTCCATTCCAATACATATTTCAGCAGAAAATTTTTTTTTAATAGAAATGACAAATTTTAGATTGCTATATATATTTTTATGTTTATCGCTTAAAAATACTTCCTTTTGGGCAATGCATTGTAAATCTGTTGGACACATTTTATAGAAATGCCAGAGGAACTTTTTTCCATAGATCTTATTGCTGTCCCTTCTACATAAAAAGGAAAAAAAATATATATTTGTTTGTGAATTTTATTTTTAAGATTTATATAAAAACCTGCACTGCAGACTCCAGACCAGCTGGCAATCAGACCGAGGCAGCAGTAATCAGCACTCAGAAATGACAAGCAAGCAGACTACACATGTAAACAAGCCCTTTGCTGAGTGCTCTGTTTTGATTTAGTGATAGCACTGATTGTCGACTGTCCTTTCAGCAGAGGCACAAACAATCCACTGCAGCCTATCGAGCTCATATTAATTGTAAACATGTTAAACAGTAAAGACAAAGCACAAAATTAGGTAAACTGCRAAGGTTTATAATCTACTCYTGGGTTATATAACTGGGCTGCTCTMGCAACAATGTTCAAACAGCAGCAATGCTTTAAACTATCTTTAGAGTAAAATGAGCATTTTCCTTGTCCTCATATTTGTAGGACATTGTGCTAATATTGCGAAGATGGCAGACTCCATAGAATCTACCTGTTTATTCAGCAGTGTTTTTTCAGCTTCACTGAACCAATGCTTATTCAACATTTCTGAAAATTAGGCCATTTAAGTCTGAGAACTGCAAACGGCATCTATAGCCATTATTAATATATATAACCTCCTATTAATTCACTCTGTAGCTTTCCTGTTATTATACTTCAATAAAAATTAGATTAATATTTTTAATGCCACTATTTGGTTACTAGTTTTATTTTTTTTCTGTTCTAAATCGCTTACTCTATACTGTGTATCACTGAAGATACACATTAATTACATTACCAAGACTCATTAATTACATTACCAAGCAATGTGGTGTTTTGTGAGGCTGCCCAGTGAGCCTGAAGCAAGAAAGCCCGATTTTAACCTTGARTGACTTCATGGAGTTATTCTTAATATGCGCAAGTATATTAAAAAACAAACACTAGTTCATTAAAAAGTAGTACATACTACWGCTGCAGCATGCTTTTGTGAAATACGCTTGAGAAATAAACAAACCATTAAGGATTTTCTTTAAAATGAGAACACCGCGTGCACATGCAAAGGAAGAGCATGTAAACAAGCTGTGGAAAAGAGCAGATGGATGCTGTTCGGACACAKAGGCAGCCCGCCTGAGGGAAGTTTGGATTACTGAACTAACATGTCAAAGATACCTAGTCTGTTCACATTTATGTCATGAGTTTCTGTGCATACTGTGTGAAGAGTGTTGCTCTGGCTTCTATGTAGTGTGGGATTTCCCTGAGTRTGCCACGGTCATCCGCATATCCAGCCTGAATCCTACCGTGCAGTTTGCCTAGAAAAGTGCTCAGAAACGCTGGTAATGCCACATCTGGCACAAAATTAAACGGGCTGCCGGAGGAGCCTCCCYGGGGTTCCTTCCAGTTGATGGAAAAACTGCCATTAACTTCGACAGAGGTGCTACAGGAATCGCTTTCCGTGCTACCATCATCCCACCACTAAATAAATCTTTGCGTTTTTCAGTGAGTAGAGAACACAATTTGAYGCTGTCATTCTTACATTCAGATGGGTATATTTTTGTTTTGTGAGGTAGTTTTCCCATGACAGTTACGTAGTAAAGCAGTGAACTGTTGGAGTGAGAAGCAGAGAAGAGACAGACAGATAAAATCTCCAGACATGCTGATAAAAGGTGCCTGGGGATGCATGCAACACAAAACCCATTTGTTCAACTTAACTTACCTATGTTTGTTCACAATAGTGACAATAGTAGCTGAGGGGATTCCACATCCATAGGAAAATAGGAGATTGATCTTGTTGATGATACTTCAAAACCCAATTTTAAATATAATGCATAAACATGGAAGCCAGTTGAGTGCCTAAAGAAGTAAAAAATGTATTATACAAGAATAGTAATGATTTATCAAGTGAAATTAATGTTAGTGATGCAAATGTACTGCAATAAGCGGTTCATTGTCACTGTGCATTCACTTTTGCACAACTCAGGCTTGCAGTTTCTCACTGGCTTCAGAATCTGCCGTTTTTACTTGCTATCTGCCACACTTCGTCACTGCTAGAGATGTAATGGAGGTTAGGGACTGAAYTCAGGGCCCTACAACAATCAGAGATGGTAACAAAAATGTGGAGTAGAAATGTTAGTGAGGTAAAAATATTGMAAGAAGAATTCCTATTTTTTTTTTTAGAAACAAGGCCCAGGCTGGGCCTTGAAGTAATGGACACACATGTTTTTCCCCAACTCCAGATATAGCATTTTCTCAAAGAACTTAAGAGGAGTTACAATATCAATGTCTGTGCGGTATGCAGAGCTGTATGTGTGTGTGTCCACACACTGACATCAGTCTCTTAGAAGGTGTTTGTTTATCCTTTCTCSCTGGTACATTCATCTTGCCCTCCTTCCACAGTGCCTCAGTACTTCTCTCCGGGTCTTGCACTCCTGCACCCCGCTGCATGGCCAGGGCCTTTCTCAAGGAGCTAGAGGAGGCAGCTCAGTGCTACCAGCCTTGCGCAGACCTGGCTCTTGGGCCTATTTCTGCATTTATGACAGTGGTTTCCCTTTCCAGGTACGCACCATAAGATTTGACTGATGAAGAGAGATGGGAGAAGAGAACCTGCCACCATTCAGGACACCAGGTGCTCCAGACAGCGGGATAAGGATAGTGCTAGGGAATGGATAAAGGATTCTCCCCTGATTCTCCTGATCTTGCCTCCCATTGTATTTCCTCCAGCCTAATATGAAAAAGTGATGGGAAAACAGGCTAGATGATGCAAATAATAGGGAAGGGAGGTGGCAATGATGACATGAAGGGAATATACTAGGTCTGGCAAATGTTCTTACTTTGGAATTAGTCAGGAGGATTTGTAAAAAAAGTCCCATGCTCGCCAGAACACTACAAGTTGCATTAARCTCTAGAATAAAGTAGGCATAAAATAATTATTTACCTTCTTTCTATAYCTGTATTGAACAAGTCTGACAGTGCATGAGATTACGATATTTGCTGTGACTTAAATTCCATAGGCTCTGCAAAAAGTGCAGGAGTATGCATATGATATAGCAGAATTTGTGCATTAATCCACACGAGTGCAAGGAAGCCTGAGTGCAGATTAGCGAGTTCTGTGGATTACTGGCAGGGAGGGCATTCCAGGGGAAGGCYGTCGTATCTCACTCACCCCCTCTCATTAACACAGGGAATCAGTACCAAAATCTGTAAGTGGCCCTGGTGTCTGCTTGTATCAAAGCAACACTGATATTGCTGCCATTTCTTTTTCTCTAAGGTTGTAGCAGGCCTCCTTGGAACAGAGAATTGTGCTTATGGTCTCTATAGAATTAGTTCAAATACCTGGTAAAAATTTCCTGTATAGGCACATGAAATCACGTTAATGTTATGTTACTTTATGCATGTGGAGTTATCGAGGAAAGCTAACCTGCTATAGAAGCAGTTGAGATGGATATACTTTATTATACATGTAAGTGCCACCTCAGATGCAGAAGTCTGTTTCAGAGACTTTCTGAGGAATATAGTACTGAGGAATATAGTACTGAAGTAAACAAATGTGTCTTGTAAAAATTAACTTTGTTTTTTTTTTAATGCTACCATTTCCACTGACCAGTAAGCCCAGCACGAATACCTGCCTCATGTAAATCTAGAACTACATATGGGATAATTGTTCCCCACCCGTCATACAGCTAGCCACAGGCATTTTTAACAGGGAAGAATTCTGTTAACTGTATAAAGCTGAACTACTGCTCAATGTCATAGAGATATCAAAGCTATCATCATGATAAAATATCTGTACAACAATCATTTTAATTGAGCCTATAGTATACCTGTAGTATTGCAAAATTTAAAATTGAAACTGGGTCCGATATTGATGCTATCTGTCATTTTTTCAAGAAGAAAAATATTCAGTCCGTGCTGAAAGAAAGAAGAGTGTGAACCTCTTGACTATAGGTCAAGCAAATTTTAGATTATATTTAAAAATGTGAATCTTCAGTGATTACATGAAAATGAGAATCACAGATTCATCAGCAAGGTCATGGCTTGGTAATCATGGCATGCATTTTTTATGCTAAAAAATGGCCTGAAGAAGATACTTAAGATAGATGATTTTAAAGAGATTAGTCCTCCATAGTGCACATCTTCCCCTCAGCACTCCATGGTTCATACAATGAATCTGCATTTGAATGTATTGACCTTTGTGAATATAGAACTCGAAAACTGCTAACAAATTCTTTGTAAATCAGTGCTAGCTGTGAAGCTGTTTAATATTCACTCCTTCTTTTGAGTATGATTAAAACAATTTCATACAAGTGAAACTGTACCCTCAGATTGATTAAAAATGGAATATTCATCTCATCCTTCATGCGAAGAGCAAAATGTAAAAGAAATTGATGTTATACTGGAACCTACTCAGATGTAAATACTATTATAATTCATYTCCGATGAGTAAAACCCCTAAGAGTCAACCCTGATCTTTCCATGTAAAGAGAAAATACTCCATGGATGTTTAATGATATGGACAAATGCCCATATAGGAGTAGGAAGAAATCCCCCAGCAACTTTGCTCTCTCAAATTATTTTGATCTAAGCTCTCAAAAGTAATTGGTTGAGTCATGCCCCTGAGCTATATTTCGATGCCAGAAAAGGGGATACAACTCTGGCTCCATTGCTGTCAAGGGAGGATGTTTTTAGTGATGCACTTGGAGCAGTATTTGAGCTTTTTTTTTTTCTCTTAAGTCAATTAGAATGTCAGGTGGAATAGCAAGAATTATAGACCTCAACATAAGTAAGAATTTTTCTTAAAGTCATACTTTTCTGACACATTTCTCAGCAGCATGATGGCCTTTTCTCAAGGAATTTTCTATAAATGTAGCTAAGAATAACTGGCACCAGTGGAAATCTTTGTGAGTGAAACTAGTTTCTGGCTCTGCAAATAAACGGAAGAATGAACCGTGTACATAGATGTCAGCAGTACTGGGATCTTAGCAACCTTGGGCCAGTCAATAGAAATGTAAAAACCCAATTACAGGATAACTTGTTAATAGTCAAGTTGCCTGAGTCAACTCTGGCTGCRGGATAGATGGGAGGCTACAAGCTATTCAAAGAAAACATTGCAAAGCTTCTTGCCATTTAATGATTGCATTAATACCATTATCTACCACCTAATCGATGCTGTGATTGACAGCTTTGCAAATCAGATTAGCTTTTAGCTTGTTTATGAGAGTAGGGTGGCTAGGAATGGAAAACTGTGTGGGCCACAGTTTCTGGCAGATGAACAATGTTAAAAAAAGCTATAGAAGAAAATCACCGCTATTGGAAATTGGTTGTAACAAATTTAACTTAAAAAAAAAAAATTCAAATGACCCCTGCGATTTTACCCACATCTTGCATCACATCACTCAAATGCTGCTTGCTTTTGAGAGGGGAAGTTCCCACCCAATTACCTCATAGTTTGTCTTTGGCTACAGCCAGCTACATATTTTTAAAACAGATCTGTTTGTTTCACAGCTGAACTCTTCACCTTCAGATTGTATGTTTTGCTGGGTGGGGGGCTGAAGGGGAAAAGCCTGCTAGTAGCTGAAACTTGGCCTTCACAGGCTCAGACTTGGGTGGGCTGCATTCCCTCCTCTGGTTACACCCTACCTGGAAGCCTTGTGTGGTAAATCACTTGACTGACTTAACCTTAATGTCACATCCTGGGATGTGACCRATAGTTCAGAGATGCTGGAAATGTGTGCTTGCAAAAACGCACTTAATTGTAGAAAAATATGTGGATAAACTAAGACAGGAACCCTGGGACTGCACTGGCAAAAGACAGATACTTGGAAGAAACAAGAGGTGATGAAGTGCTACAAAACACACCTAGCATGCTGTGCTTTCAGTGACACATTTACATGAGTAAAAGTAAAATCCTTGCTATTCAGGAAAGTTTAGCTGATGTTTACCTACTGACAACCACCTGAATGGTCCTTTTAACTTCCTTATCATGTACAAATCTGTTCCTTATTGATTATGTTTTCTTGGCCCTATGAAGGACTCGCACAAATGTGGAAACCCAGTCATGTCATGAAGGAGGTGGAGCTGAGTTGTTATCACACTAGTTTTTCTGTAAGGAAAAAAGATGCACATGTAAATGTCTGAATCTTCATAGCAGTGGAGAAAGACATTGACAAACAAGCAATTGTCTTGCTTTTTTTTTTTGTCAAAACAAGCAATTTAGAAGTGTGCCCAAGTGACGTGGATTCATTATTGCAGTTATATAGAAGGCCCCCTTTTTTGTTTTATGTTTTCCATATTAGCAGCTCCGAGGAAGGGTCAGAAGACAATTTTCTAAAGGTATCTAGCTAACTGATAGGATGCACACTGCTGCCTCCTTGCTTGCAGAAGCCTTGAAGAGCAGCCAGGAAAAGCCAAGAATTTTATTTAGGCACTTGGAATAGCACGAAAATCAAGATTTTAGCTGCCTCTAGTAYGCACTATTCTCTCAGGAGAAGTGAAGGCCAGAACCACAGATGGAACAGTCAGGAATGACTAAGTGCTTTTTTAGTGTTACTTTTCCATTAGAGCTGTTACTGTGGTCACCCCTGTTTGTTCCAGTCAAACGCAATGGGAGGTGAACCAAGCCAGGATACTCTGTGGCCCTCGCTCTGCCTTGGGAAAGCCGTCTGCTTTAGAAGATCCTCAGCACATGTCCCAAACAAGAGAAACACAGCAGAAGCTGAACATACACTTTTTTAATTTTAGAAAAATGTTTTAGCTTTTGGGAAATGGGCAAGTGGTTTGGATACAGTATCAAATTTGTGTTTTTTCTTCTTTAGTTAAATTAGTGAGGGGAAGAAATTGGTAAGTACTACTGGAACTTTTTTTTTCCCAAATGGAAAGTGAGTTGCTATTTTGATCTTGTGCCTATGTTGTGAATTTCTGTTTTTAATTTACAATTGAAAAATTTCAAAAGTTCAGCTGACAAATAGAGTAGTAAAAATTTAAAACATTTTGGTAAGTATCGCAGAACCTAGAGAGATATTGTTTCCAAGGCTTTTACAGGAATTTGATTTTATTCCTATTTCCAAACAAGTATTCTGATACATATTCTCATTGGTTTGTCTTTAGTGGAATAAAAAGGCCAAGCCTCCCTTGAAGAGTTGAAKGATTAACATGCAACTTATCTAATTAATCGATGTCATCCTGCCTCATCGAGTGGCTTGTCAGAATGCAATATGTTCTTTCTTTGTAAATGGTTTATCTGCTCACCTTAGAATACTGCAATAAAATGATGACTTTGAAGGACCCTGGGGAGGTGCTAAGTGTTTTATACCAAGTAATAACCTGCCTTGGTTCTTTGAACTAAGCTGAGTGGTAAGGGGTTGCCCACAGCTTGGTCTCAGGCTCTTTTATTTGATGATATTTAGAAATAAGTCTAATCAGATATTAAACGGGTGGCATCAATATCCATTTTACCATTGAGGAGAATGGATCAGGGCTGGACCTCAGGCCGCTTGGTACAGCTCTAACGGAGCTCCTATGGAGCTATAAAAGGTCCCTTTCAGATTGTATTTAGCAGCAACATAAAAATTTCCTTCAAATATAAGAGAATTATCGATAGCATTTGTCATCTAAGTGAGAGTTCTTTCTCACACAAGCCCACTCCCACTCTGAAACTGCAAGCTAAAATTCAAAATAAAATCTTAACCTGCAGGAAGAAAACTGATCAGAGTCATCTGCAGGTTTCTTGTAGCAGGAGGACTGGAGATCAGAGTTACAGGCATAAGTACCTGTTTTACCTGGTCTTTCCACACTCACATTGATGTCTCAGACAGAAAATATTACTTCAAAATCTCTCTTCCACATACATGTTTTTTTTTTTTTGTCTCACTATGTAAGACTGAGCTCGCTGTTTTGTCCTCTTTAAAAGCTGTTGGTTCTCTCATTCCAGTTTGCTTTCCACATTATGGCTTTACACCTAATSGTGGCAGCTAGTGTATATGTGCCAAATTTATCCACGACAGCTTTTGCTTTGAGGAAGACAAGCTCCCTCCAGCAGAACAGAGAAGCTTACATAAGCACTGAAATAAATTAGAATCAGAAGCATTTTAGAAAGTAACTGTTAACATGGATGTTAACAGAGATTATTTTTAAATTTAGCATTATCATCTTTGCAATAGAAATCTAAGATACGAGGCAATGAGGTTTTCACTAAGTCACAAAAGATGTTCTCGTTTTTTGCTATTCTTAATACTACTTCTTTCCCGAGGCCTCCATTAGTGAGCATGGCACAGCTGCCAAATAAGTGAATTATTCTGCTTTGCTGATGCCTTTCACCCTCTACTTCATTACTACACAATAATGTTTCAACTCCATTTCTTTTGGCATAACTGATTCGGAGTGCTGGTTGGTCTGCCAGGCTGGATCTTTCCATGTGTTGTGGATGTTTGCTCTGCCTCCAAAATCTAGGTCCTCAGCGACACTTGCCACTTACCCCTGCCAGTCCCTGTTAGCCGCTTGGCTGGCCGGGCCGCGGCACTGCCAAGCAGCAGCAGCAGCCACACACTACACGTCGCTCACATCGGCAGCCACTGGGAACTAGTGCTTGGGTTTTGCCGTCCAGGGAGACGTATGTCACGCAGTTAATTCTGACGTTTGACAGCGCTACAGAATCAAACAAAYGAGGATCTAGGAACAAAAGTCATCTATCACCTGTGGGTATAAAAAATTACAACTTTATTGTCAACATATTTTATCCTTCATATTTTCACTTGAGTATGGAGTTTAAATGAACTGTATTTACCTTACATCAAACACTTCTTGTATGTTCTTTTGTGTTTTTTTTTTCTTTTAACACTGGTAACTCCACAACTCCTCTTGCCTTAAAAGAAGCAAAGGCCCATAAGGCTGCCCTTCCTTTCAGAGATAAAAGCAAGCTTATTTTCTTAATGGAATGGTCTGACAGTCAGCATCTCCCTCTGGAGAGGTGACATGTCGTGACTTGAGGACAACCCTCAAATCTGTGTAGCAGTAACCATAAAGAGGCTTGGCAACTCAAAAGGAGCACTCGCAGTAAAGAGCCCCTTTGCTTGTAGCATCTGCAGGACTGGAATCCTAAGTATTTCAAAACCCCATAATTACATGTATCTCCTTATAACTAGCATATAGAAACTGTCAGAGTGAGATTTTTGCATTTCTCCTCCTGTCAACAGCACAGCTGGGGAGTAAGAAATCTCCCACCTTCACAYCACAGCACTGCAACTTGGATCTTGTTTTGGACAGTATCTGATGTGTCAAAGTCTGAGGCCACAGGGACAAACTAAAAAGCTTGACCAGGAATCACACGTAGTAGCAACATCCACTGCTGCGATGCTCTAGGGTGACTTTTTTGCATGTGAATGAGTCATGTAACCCATCGTACTACAAATATACAGCTCATGCTGTATGGACACCCAGAACCTCCCATGCCAACGGATTGAGACAATGACCTGGAAGAGCATCTTGGTACAGACTTCTTACGGTAAAATTTCAGAAAGCATCCACTTTTCCTAGGCCACATCTATATGTTGTGGCATATTTTCTATTCATTATGCAAAGAATTTTAACTCACTTTTCCAATGCCTTGAAAAAGGGTTGGTCCTTGTTGTACTGCTCACAGACTGACCTTTGGACAATATATTTCCAAAAAAATCCTCTCCTCTCCTCTCCTCTCCTCTCCTCTCCTCTCC
>NW_020455445.1:143601-228828 GCF_003342845.1 Nothoprocta perdicaria
CTCTCCTCTCCTCTCCTCTCCTCTCCTCTCCTCTCCTCTCCTCTCCTCTCCTCTTCCCTCATTTTCAGAAAGCAACCTTCTGGATGCTTACTTCCATCTATAAGAAAGCCTCACACAGGAAGGAAAGACACAGTCTTTGCTGCCGAGCTTGTAACCCACTTGTTTTTTACTCATTAAAAACCACAGTGGTGATGCTGAATAACAGAAGAATATATAATCTACTGCCAAATTAACAGTAATTAGTTCCTATTATACAGGGCATAGATTATGCAATTTCACTGCTGTTGTGTTTATGTGGCAAAAGTATTAAGCAAATGGCCATTTTGACTGCAGACTTCTCATCTCTACAGACGGCAGCTCCTATATGAGGTTGGAAATCTGCTACATTTACATCGAGCAATCTGCTGCTGCAATTCACTTCTGCTAAACACTGCTTTGGTTATATCAGCACTTTCAAGAAATTTCACAGAGTGAGTTCAACAACAGAACAGTTCTTATTACTGGGGCACCTACACAAAATTTAGATAGTACAAGGGGGTGGAGGAGAATATGTAAAAGCAGATTTATGGCATTGCTTTGGTGCCAGAGCTGCAGCAGTACATTTCCTTAAAAATAGCGAGAAAAATGACTACCCAACGTGTTGCAGGCAGAGTTATCTAGACTTCATTTGGCTACCCAGAGTTTTCTTATTCTGCTTAGTAAATTGTCTTACTCCTTAGGCCATGTATGCCCTTTTTTTTTTCTCACAGAAAGAGTTAAGAAAAAGCAACTACCAAAAATCGTATTACTTTTTTTTCACCTTTTTTATATTATTATTAAAGAAATGCAACACAGCTTCTTATACCCAGATTGACAGGCAATTTGCTATTCCAAAGATATAAATCTAAAAGAAAAGTTGTCATCAGGCAGCAGATTTTTTTCTGGAAACAAATGGCCTGAAACCAGGATGAAAAGAAACATGTAGGTGAATAAATCTCACTGGGAGAGCATTAAAGGTGGTCTGCAAGTGTCTTAGTYTGAAAAAGGAGGCAGATCTGAAGCTGCATTGTAAAAACTCTATTTGAATTTTCTAACCTAGGGAAAATTCACTACAGACATTCCCACTGGCTTTAGCAATATTGGGAACCTTATTGAGAACAACATTGCTGCAGAGGCAGCTGTTTTCGGTACTGTGCCAATTAAAATTACTCAGGCTGATGGTATTAAATACTGGCAGGCACACAAGTGCTAGCAATAAGAAGAAATAAAAAATTGGATGGTGTAAGCTCAGGAAGCCTTAGAAAGCCTCAGAAACCGAGTGTCTCTGTAAATTAAGCCTTTAAAGGACAGTAGTTGCTCTTTTTAGAAAGGCACCTGAGGCTGCTATATTATTTGCTTGACAAATTGCAGCATATTCTGTTATCATTTCTTTGTGCTCAAAGATATTAAAGCATCTGAAAAAATGAGATGGGAAAGACCATGTAAAGAGTTTTGGAGACTATGCTGTGTATAAAGAGCATCTAGGGGTAAAATCCTAATCCAGTTGGTGCTATGGTAATTGTAGCATCTGCTGTTTAAAAACAAAGAACCACAGTAAGTGATTTTCCTGAAAAAGAAAAATGATACTGCATCTCCTCTTTGAAAGAGTCAGATGTCTTCTGATGCTGTTTTTGAAACTGAAACAGGAGGTATTGAAAAAAAAAAACCTGTAATTCTATTTAAGTTAAACCCTATAATAAAATATCAAGATTCCAAAGTTAAATAATGTATCTAGAAAATGCCAGAATTAAAACCGTTTGTGTGCATGAACTATAATTCAGTCTTTTAGCATCAGTCCCTACCCTCTTTCAGTACACGCAGAATGCACAATGCTGAATTAAGCATGGATATCTAATACTGCTTGTTCTCTGTTCATTGGTGCCTCGTTGCTTTTCTGTGTGCTTACATTAATTTATTTTAGCAGCACTGCCATGAGGTGCAGGGTTGCTTGTACTTCTGAAACAGCAACAATAAAGAAAAACTACTCATCAGTTCTAGGTTCCTTGACTTTCTGAATCTTAAGCATTATCAAGTATGTAGAAAATATACTGTYGATGTAGAAAATACAGTGTAAACTGCCTGTTGACTTTAGTTTTAATACTAAGCCACACTAAAGCAGACCCCTGCATATGAAGACAGGCACTGGGAAAACACAACTTGCTATTGTTTGCCTTGCTATTGCCCCAACCCTATTAAAAATCCAATTCAAGCCATTTGGCACATAACATTACCTAGAAAAAATTGGCAAATAGAATTTAGAGGTTTTAGGAGTCAGTATTCTCTAGAAAACACTCAGCAGTCTTAGTCATGATTGTACTCTTTCTCTTCATATTTTTTTTCCCAAATTCTTTCCAATTTTCCCAGAAATGACACAGGGATTAGGCAGAAMACAGACACAGAAAATGCACAGCTCTGCTCCAAATCAGCAAGTCTCTTGTGTCCCCTGCAAACCAACACGTTTCAGCACTAGTGTGGGGACAAAGCAGGAAGTCTCTGGTTACCCTTCAGTTATGCATTAAAGGTATGAATTTAAGCTGCATGGGCAACTCAAACTGTGTGCTGAATTTTGCAAACTCAGTGTGACTACATGTAACCTAGAAACTTCTTGATGAGAGATCAAAGCTAGGAGAGGCCTCGGTCTCTTAAACAGCCATTTTTACACCTGTTAGTACCGTATTTCTTCTCTAGCCCTTTATTTCTCTCTTGTACGTGTATGCCCGTGCATTTGCAGGCCTGACTGTAGTCCCCATTCCCTCTTCCCAGCACAAGTTGAGGCTTATTTCTCCTTTGTTACATTTTGATAGAAAGTACTTGCTGTCGACCCTGAGGCACAGCCATCTTTTTGCATGCTGGAAGCAGCATTAAAAGGAGAACAAAAAGCCCAACGCACASTTGAGGGGCAAGAGGGAAGGAGCTGTGGGCAGAGGGGTTTCCTTCTCCAAGCGCATCAATGGGAAGCATCCGCTAAAGCGCCGCAGGCCTTTAAGAAACTGGAAAGGTCTTTAAGACACAAGGCTGCTCCAAGCACCAAGAGCGCAGGTCACGGGTGTGGAAGAAGGTGCAGGGTGGAAGYGGGTCTCAGGTCCAAGCTCCTGCTCCAGCCAGGGCAGGCGGCTTGGGGCTGCCTCCGGACAGCACTGGGATACGTCCCTGGAAGGAGCCACACAGCGTCTTTGTGAACACTTCCCTACGCCCAGCCCCAACCCCTGTTTCCATTTGCACTGGCTGTCTCTTAGCCTCCCACCAGGTCCTGCTGTGAAGATCATCTACAGATCTGTCATCTTCTTAAGGAGCTACTCGTCGGTCCTGGGGACTACAGCTAAGGCCCCCAGRGCTATCTCCTCTCCAGCCCTGGCACCTCGGCCACCCCGGAAGGCGCCGCCTGTCAGCGGTGCGTCCCCCGAGCAGGGTACAGCCCCCAGACCCGGTCCCGCACCCACGCGGGGGGCGCCGCTGTCCCGCCTCGCCGCCCTCAGCTCCCGAGCCCAGCCTCGAACCCACGGCTCTCCGAGCAGCCGCGGGGGCGGCCCCCGCGGGGGGGCGGCGCCCGTTGCGGCTAGTGACGGGCGCCGCAGCCAATGGCGAGGAGCGGACGGCGGAGGCGGGGCCAGCCGCGGGGGCGGGGCCGGCGGGTCCCTCCCGGGCTGCGCTGACGGCTCCGCTCGGGGAAGTTCAGTTTCGGATGCGGGCGCGGGCGGCCGTTGGGCGCGAGGCGGCCGTTGGGCTGGCAGGTAGAGCCGGCGCGGGGCGGCCGCGGGCGCCGTGCGGGGGGCAGCCGGGGCAGCCGCTCGCCCCGTCCCGTGGCGGGGCTCGGGGGCAGCCGCCCCTTCCCTCGCTCCGTCCCTCGCTCCGTCCCTCGCGGCTCCGGCGGCGGCAGCGCCCGCTGGCGGCGGGGGCGGCCGGGCGGGCGGCCGCAGGGCCGGGGCGGCGGCGGGGCGGGCTCCTGGGGCCGGCGCGGGCCCCGCGGCCGCGGCGCCTTCCCTCGCGGGGCTCCCGCTTCCTGCCCTCATCTGCGAGCGCCGGGGAGACCTCCCTCTTTCTTCTTTCTCTTTTTTTTTTCCCAAGAAAACTGCGGGTTTTTGTGAGTCACTTTCCCACGCAGTAGCTGAACGGCTCTAGCCTGCGCTCTTGGTGTGAATGCTGGGGGAGGAAGGAAAGAATTCGGGCTCTTTCTGGTTTGTTTCTTTTCTTTTTTMTTTTTATTTTTTTTTCCTCTTATCTGTCTGTTATTTTTTGTTTGTTTGTTTTTCTCTTCCTGGAGCACCGCTCTTCATTCTCTTCGTTCTGCAAAATTTTCTTTCCTCTTTTTCAGTTGCAAGATAGCAACTGCAGGCAAAAATTAACTGCCTGGCTCTCTGCGCTGAAGCTGCCTTTTCAGTGATTTCTGTAGGGGTGCAAATGAGGAAGATTATCCTTCCTAAGTTCCTAACTTCTTGCTTGCTCTTCAGGATTAAAAAAGGAAATGTATATATCAGGGTGGCATCCTATTTATGTTCCTTATCTGTTCTTTTATTATGTGGCCTGCCTTTCAAGATGTGATGACTTGGCTTCTGGATGAGCATCACGCACTAAGCTCTTTAAACAATTGGAGCCGTTATTTATAAATTTGAGCGCGAGTCCAAAGCTCTTTTCCTATCATTGTTCTTCTGTGAGGCTTTGATTACAACGCTGCAAAGTGTCACCGAGCAGCCGTAAACGCTGTGGTACCAGTTTTAGGGCAGCATTTTTCCGCAGATCCTACTGGGTTGAAGTTAATCCCTCTTGAAGTTAATAGTATTGTGCATGCATGTGTATGGCTAGAATGGGCTTAAGGGAGGTTACTCTATAAATCATCTCTGATTGACATAAAAGGATTTGGTTTGGGGTTTTCTCATCTGAATGATTATAATGTCCAGAAACAGCTCCTGAAATGAAAGCACTGGGAAGGAACATGTAATAGGCAAGTAAGGAGTAAACTTAGGTTGCAATGCTTTGATACTGGTAACAGATAGCAAACAATTCAATTGGGACATTCTTTTTCTTCCTGTAAAGCTGTCTAAGACCCATTTTTAATTAAAACCATGTAATTTATGGCTTCATTTGTCAGTGATGTATAGTACTTCCCTTGGCTTTACTGCYGTATTTTCCTTTCTGCTAGCATGTGTGCTACCAGAGCGTTAGAAAAAAGCACTCTGCAAACTTGCCCGTCGGCAAATTCTGAGCAACTCGYGTTTCCAGGCGTGGAGCCTTTCAAATGGCAAATTACTGCTTTCACAGGAAAAAATAGCTAAGAAACCTACATCCTTTGGGCATGTTACTTTTAAGTCTCAAACAGGGATAAAGTCAATGCTTCTGCTAACCTACAGAGGCAGCCAGCTCCAGCTTGGAAGTCCGTTTTGTGCYGCTCTGTGTTACTTAGTAATGGCCCCAAAGGGTGTTGGGCTGAAGTGCCTGCTCCGCTAGCTGCTCTCCTCCCTCCCAAGCAGTTTCTATTTCTGCTTGCTGTGCCGCTTTCTGGCATTGCCCCTCACAGCGATCAGTTGAGCTGTTCTCTCTTGCTTGAATTTCAGCTTTCTGCTGAGCTTGACCCTCTTGGAGCTTAGAATAGGACCTTCCTTTCCTGCTTTTTGGAGGTTATGGATCTCTGGGTTTATCAACAGTATGCATCTGTGGCAGACAAGCTTGTTTTGTAATGAGCTCATTGGAACACTCCAAGACCATGAAAACTGTGCAAGTTCTGCACATCATTGTATTGAAAGTGGAAAAGAGGGAGTTCAAACTTCTTGGTGATCTGAGCCACGCGGATTAGGCTAATAGAGCCCCTTACTTTGGAAATCTACCTTTTGCTCCAGCTGAAGGGGTGGCCCGAAAAGTAATTGTGCTGTAGCCTTCATTCCGCCTGGCCTCAATCAGCGAGGCTGGGTGAGGGCAAAGCACGGGCATTTCCTACCTCCTCCTCTCGGGACATACACTTGCGGGTGGAGAACGTGGCTGACAGGGCTGATCTCAGCTGAAATGTGACTGCCAATTTAATTCCAGGCTCTCTTACAGGTAAAGAAGACAGTGTGCTGCTATCCAGCTGTGATAGTGGATCTCGTTTTGCTAGTGTTTAAGGCTTATTGGAATTGAAGGTAACTTGTGATTTTTATTTTAATACCAGAACATGCACTGTAGGAACTTAGTAAATATGTGAAGTTTGGCACTCTGTTTCTCTAAATAAGATAAGTTTACATGGCTTAACTTGGCAATTCTCTAGGATTGCATAGGAAAGTGTATTAATGATATAGTAAGTATTATGATTGGTAAGCAGTTGCTTAAATTGCCAATTATATAACTTCTGTGTGAAAGCAACTTTACCAGGGAGTGACTTCTTGTGCAAAATTCCCTGGGTCTTTGGGTTGTGTCCCATGTGAAAGCCATATCGAGAGAGTATGGATTAGTTATTGTTGGGTAATGCCACAATGGCTATTCTGCTTGCTTAGTGAAATGTGAAAAGCAAGTGCTCCGTGGCATATGAGATTATAGAGCTGCACGAACTGCAAATGGGAACACAGGCTGTAGGAACACAGGCTTGTTCATTTTACAACCCTTAAAAAGTCATTTTTTGCAGTAGTGGCTGATGTTTCTAGTGAAGYTCTGCAAAACACTACGTTACACCACCTCCCAAGTGCCGCTGCGTGCCCAGCAAGCTGTGTAGGCACTGCTGACAAAATACTTAGCATTGTAATTTCAGCTTTCAGCCCATGACTGATCTGTGCTTGTGTTCTCCATGTAGTGCCTTGCATTTGACATGTTGCTTCCTGAAAGTTGTGGTGGTGTTTTTTTGGTGTTGTTTCTATCTGTTTTTGGAAGATAAAACAGAAACAAAAGCAGAACAAATTGATGCAAGTACAACTTAAAAGCCTCAAAACACCTCCATCCTCCAAATCCTGTTTCCATTCCCTCAAAATTCTCTCTACCTCATTGCCTTCAACATTCCTGTACTTAACTGGCGCTTAATTTTTATTACAAGAGTAAGTATTACGAGATTCTGCTTGGTGCCTGAGTTCCAGAATGAGCTGTTTAGAAGGTCTCACTTCTCTCAAGTTGGCCCCTGTCATCCAAACTGATGGGCTGGCTGTGAATATTTGCTGAAGCAAGCAGTTTCTTGGTTTGGGTTACCTTTATTTATTTTTTGTCTTAATGGCTGTGATAGGTTACTACTGCCGTTCATCTGTCTGTAGTAGCAGCTTGGTTCTTCCTTGGTTCCACCTTGCTGTGGAGGAACACGGCAGGAGGAGCTTCTCTATGAAACTGGGCCCTCCTCTGTCAAATTCCAGGGGGTAAAGCTTTGTCAGACTCCACGGGGTTAGTTGAGAAGTGTGTTTGACTTTAAAGGAGGTCCCAGTTTGGTGGCTTTGGAAAGACTTGATATAATATCTACCAGAGCACTTCTTAGTCTTTGATTGTGATACCTCACTGCCCACTCCCTGATCCTTCCTGAAGGAGGTGATGCATTTTGCCTTTAATTACCCAGCTGTTATTAACTTATACAGCCCGAGTGCTATGTAAGGCTGCCTAAAAAGCAGCACAATAGGGTTAGCCAAGGACAGTGTAAAGAGGCCTGTGAGTTGCTTTGCTGCTCCAGCTTTGAGTCTTTTCTTCTGCCTCTGACATTGTCTATGTGGCTTTCTGTTTGCAAAGCCCTGGTTCTAGAGAAACATTTGCTAGAAAAAGCTGTCCAGCTACCAGAAAATAAAAATAGACTCTGAAAAAAAGTTGGATTTGAAAGATCAGTTTCAACTTAAAATTACTTGCACTGATGACAAAGCAGAGTTTAACCAAATATTTATTATTGAAATTACTCTGTAATTAGTAGTGTTGTACAGCTAAATGTAACACCGAATCTTACTGTAAATTGCTGCTATCTCTTTACTGTGGCTTGAAAAGTATAGAGTACAACTGTGGTATTCTTTTTAGTGGCCTGGATAAGAATTTGACTACAACATTTTAAGAACATACTTTGTGTTTTTAATAACGTTCTTCAGTGTATATTTAAAATGCGTGATGTGATCTCTTACCACGATGGAAAATTAGAATAGCTTTTTCAAATGTAAAATACTCTTATCCTGTGTTTGGGATTTAAAAATATATATTCTTATTGCTTTGAATTGGTAATAGGCAGAGCTTTGACTTGTGACTGTCTGATTCAGCAGGTTTCCTACTACCTCAGGAAAAACAAAGCAAAATTAAAATTTGATTAAAAAATAGGTACTTGGATCCACATTTATTTTAAAAAAATCTCTGTTGCTTCCAGTTACTCACAAGAGCAAGGATTCTTCAGTAAACATTTTGAAATATACTGAATATACCCTGCAGATATGAAAAACAATGTAATCTCCATTGAGTTTCATATTTCAATTTTAGATCTGAAAACTCATGTTCAATTTCCAGGACAGTATTTTGGACCTTATTTGTAAGGTAACTGTATTTTCTGCTGCTTCCGAGGTTGTTTCTAGTAAGCTTCCCAGAAATTTACTTTTGTCTTTATATAACCTGTTCTCTTTCCCTCTTGTGAAGGTGCAAAGTAATAAGCCTACCTATTAGGCTTCTGCGGGAAGCCTTGTTCCTTTTGTTTTGATAGCTTTTGGGGTGCCTTTCCTGGTAGCGTGCTGCTGGAGCATGCATCTGAAGCAAACCCAACATTTGTAAAAGAGACACCAAAAACGTGTTAGAATAAGGTTTATGCTTATGTCCGTGCTTGGTATTAAGGCTGCTTTTTGCGCTCTCCGGTCAGTGCTTTGGTATTGAAGTAATCTTTGACAAGAGGTTAGCAACTTAGTGATCCATTGCAGCTGCTCTGATCAAGCCTAGGATTACTGCAAATCAGTGCTCTTGCTTTCTCTGCAACCCAAATTGCAAATTAGTCTTAAACCTATTTTTGACTTCTAATTCCTCACATTAACTATCATTTTACATATGTGGACTCGCTTTCACTGTATACTTTCTCCTTTCTTTGTGTGCCCGATGTGTCTTATGGCAAAGAATTTTTTAGAGGTATTTGAGATCGATAAGCTTGTAGGTATTTCTGGTTTTCTTGCTTGTTTGTTTGCTTTCCTGTCTTGAATATGGGATTTGTTTACATTATGGGGCCATTGTAACTTTTTCAAGTGTGTTGGAATGCTTTCATTTATGTGCGGAAAGCAAACATTTCTGTAGACTGAAATCCATACTCTGTCTTTGTAATTCAATTCAGCAGAAAAGGTAAAAGACTTGACCACATTAAAACATTAAGACTTTTTTTTAGAGATACCATTTTTGGTATCTCTATTTCATTTTGGAAGGTACTGATGTTAATTCATTTCCTTGGAATACTTGCAAAATAGAATGATAGAGAACAGACTGAATACTTGAAGTATAATTAGAAGAAAAGTATGGAAAAAAAGAAAGGGGGAAAAAACCTTTTATGATATTACCAATACACAGACATTTCAGGAAAAATGTAAGTGAATTTGGCAGTATTTTTCACTGTAGTGTTACCTTGTGGGTGAGAAAACTCTAGGAGAAAAATGGTTTTTTTTTTCTGTAAAAATGCTCCATTTAAAAAAAAACACTGGCAGATGGGTCTATCTCAAAAACTTTATCCAAAAGCAAAATGAAATCGTATGAAACATGGTAGCAGACAAAGCTCTGAACAGAGGAAAGTATGAGTGTGATATACCAAGTTCATTTTAAGAATACCAAATTATCTTTATTATTCATGGTATAGAGTTTTTTGAATTATAGGACCTGAAGATGTTGAAGCCAAACAATTATTTCCTCTTTTCTTCCTTCCACAGTGCACCGCTGTCAATGGTTTTGGCAAAGGTAGTAAAAAAATATGCTTGACAGATTTTTATTTTTTTTCTCTTCAAATTTTACGATTCTATTTGTGTATTTACCTTAAAGAATACATTTCTACAGTTGTTAAATTTGGCATATTCTAAGTGTGTTTTTATGTTCCTAAGATAACTAATGACAATGATAACTGCTCATACACTGATTATTCTAGCAAATATCTGGACAACACAGAACAAATAGTATCCTTTGGGGTGTACTTATGTGACTTCTGGTTATGTGGAGAAAAAAAAGTAAAAAGGGTTTTCTTTTTGAAGAAAACTTTTTTTCTGGTTAATTCTTTTCATTACTGAAGCTTTTTTGGTGACTGAAGCTTTGTTTTAGGTAGCCTGGGTAGTAAGTGCGGATCACGTAATTGTGATGGCAAGCAAAGTTAAAGGAAAATAATCTGGTCATATTTTCAGAAATCCTATTCAATGCAACTTTATTATTCTGTTGTTTTATGCTAAGAATAACTCTAAACAAAGCTAAGGATGAATTCAAAACCCACTAGAATTGTTAAAGCTGTTCCTAGTCATTGTTCTTGAAAAATCCTTTTAATTTTTGAGTTCCATTTAGAGGCTCAAGATTTCAGAAGGTTTTTGATTATTTGGAGAAAACTTTATGAAATAAATCATCTAGCTACAAGGGAGAGCCCATCCTGTAATTTGGTGTGAATATAAACCTAAAATAAGAAAGTTCATAAACATGGTATTTGTTGTGGGCCACCAGTAAGAGGTGGGTAATTAATACATTTAAGAATGCAGAGAACATCTCATAGAAGAATAAATATAGAAGAAGCTTATAGAAAATAAATGGGGCTTTTTACAGCCATTTTCTTTTCATATGTTCACATTGAGAGTGAAATCTCTGCTCTGACCACACTCTTCTGGTATCGGTTATTGGTGACCATTTGATTAACTGCCACCTTGAAGGGGGAAACTGCTATGTTTTGGGCAATCGTGGAAATCAGAACAGAGCTGCAGTGCTCTGATTTTGTTGTATAGCAACATTTTTTTTTAAGCTGAAGATAGGTTCTATGTGTTAAAACTTGTGCTGTGTCGTATATAAAGAAATTATTCCAGTTTTTAGAATGGGGAGGTGCTCTTTTTTTTAATAGGAGCTAGTTCACGTCAGTATTATAAAACATAATGGTGTTCTTGTGGGTTTTTTCAGTTCCTTCTAACTTTAGTAAAAGTACTGTTTTCCTTAATAGGGTTTCATTGCATTTTCTTTGTGTGCTCTTTTCTATTCTGGTTTACATTCTGTAATTGTAAGGGATTTTTTTTTAATTTTAAGTAAATTTGAGTTCATTTTGAATTAAATTTTGTAATTCTCTTCTTTCCGAGAGGGGGAAAAAATAACTGTAGAAGACTTTTTTAATGAGTTTTAGTGAGATTAAATAATTTTGATGTGCAATAAATAGCTGAGCTGAAGCTTAGTGGCCCCCTGAGCACTTGGAGCTTCTGTTAGACACTCAGCTTTGTCAGCCTTACTAGTGAGGTGTTGCCTAGGGTTTCTGTAGCTTGTTAGGTCTTGTTTGATCTTCCCTCATCCTAATTACCTATATAAAATGAAATAAAAAAGATTGCTTTTATTTGGAGAAACAGTGTTTCTCTTGGGTATTGAGTTTTTCATGTCTATTAGGAGAAGCTGCTCTTCTCTAAGGAGCTTTGGTTTCTGCCTCTTGCCATGGATTGTCACTTCCCTCCTTGTCTGTTCCCTGTGTGAGGGGTGGGGGGGAATGTGAGGAACAGCTCTGGGTTGGGGTGGCCTTGGTTTGCTGCCCCTTAATCTTCATATTCTTGAATATATCTCTGATAGAAAGGACCCATATATACATATATGTATACATATAGTACACAAACTATATGTATGGGATTTTTCTGCACTTATGTCTTTTGGCCAGATGTGTTCAGCTGTGATATTATTCCTACATGATGGAACAACATTGGTTTGACTTCTGTATGGAGAGAGCTGGAAAGATTAGCAGTGTGTGATTGCCCTGTATAATGTAAGAGGAAAAAGATCACCAAATGCAACTATGGCATCTGTCAAAACAGAGCTGCCTGAATATAAAATAATCCAACTAAAACAGCAAGATGCTGCTTTAATGGGAGTTCCACCTGTATCATGTCTTTTAGTTGTTGGTTTGCCATTAAGAGTGTTACCAGTGATTTTCTTACGAAGAGTAACAAACTACTTTGCCATGAGAGTTTTCCTTGATTAAAGTTAAAATTATTTCCTCTTTTTAGTAACATAGSTTAAAGTTTACGAGATTTGGTTTCTATAAGCATATTTTTGCAGAGTATTATTAGTGTAAAATGAAATGCATCATCCGAGTACACGTAGCCTGTGTGTTGGAACCTGAGGTTAGCTTTCATCTTCAATAGGATTTTATGGATTTTTTTATTAAGGATTTGTTTGTTTGCTTTCCACCCCRCCCTGTGTCTTCTGCTTTTCTCCTGCCTTTTTCGGTTGTCCTACTGAATTGACTCGTAACTGCATGCTGTTATTGTTAGTTAAGTCTTGGGCTACTGCAGAAGGCAGATTTTGGCCTGCTGCTCGGAGGCATCGTATCTGTAATGGATTGAGAATGGACTGATGGTGATATGCTCTGAAAGTGTGTCTAACTCTTCTGTGTGCCTCCTGTGAGCAATAAAATGTCACCTGACCCACAGATGGGACTTTTAGACTCTATATTAATCAAGTATGGGACTTTTAGACTCTATATTAATCAAGTATGAAAGGTTTCTTGCTGCTCTATATAAAGGTGCTCATATTCAGGGCTTTAACTGAAACTGAAAAAATTCTTCTCAGGAAAAATGGCAACAGAGCTAGTGCTGCAAATGAGAAAATCTGAAGTAGCTCTTGTATCAAAAGGATTTCAGTTTCTCTTGCAATGCTGGGCTAAGCCTATGTCCCTTCCAGCTCTTCTGTCCTCCAGTTTGGGAAAAGGTTCTTGTTACTTTTACCTTGCTAGGCTAAAGTGAGATGCCTTGTTATCTTTTGAGACATGTTTTCCCTTTGCATTAGAAGAATCAATTACCTGAGCTGTCTGTGTGCTTGAGAAGCGCTGCCATGGGCTATACTTACATCTCAGGAGTATGTGATGGGCCACGTGACAAAATTGCCTTTGATGCTGATACCCTGAAGGGCTGGTAGTTCTGCAGAGAGCTCAAGTACCTTGCTAGGGTGTCCTCAGCAAATCGGTGCTTTAGCCGAAGGAGCGCAGTGCTGTGTTGGATTCCCAAGTTTGATCTGCCCACTTGGTTATAGTTGCTTTTGAATCGCTTTTGTGCTTTGTTTTGTTGTGTGTAAGACACACTTGCAAATTTTAGTGTAGAAGTCTTGAGGAACCAAGCAAAAAGCTCAAACTAAGCTTTGAATTCTGAGCTTGCCACTGCCCAGGGAGACATGATAGTAAGAGAGAAGTCACTAATGGGTGTGTAGAGCAGACTTGGGCACAAGCTGCAAAGGCTTCAACCTGCACGAACCTTCCCTTCTTGTATGGGGAACTGAACAGGCCCTAACCTTGTAGTGGGGAAGGAAGAGAAAAGGTAGAATCTGAAGTCGTGGACTTCTCTGCTTTTGACATGATCGCCTGCGCTCTGCTTTCTCTTCCTTGAAGCCTGGTACCCTTTTTGGGCGAGCTGTACCTGCCCCAGTTTGTGGAAACAGGCTGCTAACCCTTCTTTCTTTCTATACCTACTAGACTTCGTGGCTCTTTTTGGAGCATTACTGTGGGAATGGCCATACTCAAAGGTCTGACCAGCAGATGCTTCTTCAATAGCGTGAAGCAGAAAAGAAGTTACACGACTAGGAAGCTACTGCAAAGACGCTGCATTCCTGTGGTTTTGTGCTCACAAGACATTTGAGTCAACGTAGTAATGTATGATCAATAAAGTGCTGCTTCGCTTCCTGTAGGCAGTTTTATTTCCTCTTTTTGCATAGGCAAATCTCTTCTTCCTCTGCTTGTGCTAGACTGCCATGGCCTCTACTAATAACCATATTCTTAAATTGGGTGACTTTTCAATTGAAAAAAATATAGCATCAAAACGGCTAATTATAGTGATTTATTGAAGCTGTTACCAGGAATTCCCACCAGGGAGGGTTTTGAAATACAGCAGTTTGTAAACAAAGTGTCATGTTTTGGAAGAACTTTTTAGTCTTTCAGGAGTGGGGGGAGATGCCATCCCTATGTCTCAACCCAGTGCAGTCATGCTTTAGAAAATATTTCTTTAAATGGAAAGCTGTATAAAAAACTTTTGAAATTTCAAATTTAAATTAAATCCACTTTTAATGACATGACATTTTTTCTGTGGTCTTATGATGGCTGTATTTTTAACCTGTAGTTTACATAAGTATTGAGAAGGTAGGTTGTTATTAAAACATGAGGGATCTCCTGACCTTTCTGGAAAGGGTGAGATGCTGTTATGAGAGTTGTAAATCAGATCTCCTGAATTCCTGTACTAACATGCCAAGATGCTTCAATTTTTCTTTCCCCTACAGTGTTATGAGAACTGTAGTGTGATTTATAGTGTATTTTTCTTCTTTCTTCTAGTCAAGSAGCTGAATTAAGCAATTTGAATTCTATGAAGGCTGCAAATGAACTTCCCTGAACTGTTGTGTAATAGAAACTTCTAACAAACAGGTGTTTTCTCTTAAAGAGCTTACCACACAAGTTAGTATAGTCAATCTCTTTAGTGAAACCAAAGTGATTTATATATTGTCTGTATGTTTATAGACGTATAGAATCACTGTGGTTGGAAAAGACTTTTGAAATCATCAGATGCAACTGTAAACCCATCACCACCCTGTCTGCTAAAACATGTCCRTAAGTGCCTCATCTACACATTTCCTGAACACTGCCAGGGACGGTAGCGCCACTGCTTCCCTGGGCAGCCTGTTSCAAGGCTTCATCACTCTTTCCAGGTAGAAATTTTTCCTAATATCTAACTTGACCCTCCCCGGCACAACTTGAGGCCAGTTCCTCTTGTTCTGTGGGTTGCTCTTCTGAGAAGAGACCAACCCYCAAACGTGTGCCTGTGTCTAAAGCATCAGTGCAGCTTTGAAACTGCCTCTTAATGCCTGAGCTACAGGGAGATGGACTACCCAGCTCTGAGGAAAGGAGCCTCTTGATTCAGGACATGACATACGCAGGGCGGGTGACCTCTGGCTCCAGGCTATCAGGATGCCATGCTCCATAAAATAAACTGCAGTACAATCTGTGTGCCTGTGATGAGGAATGACTGCTACCAAAAACTAAGGATGACTATCTGTAAAGCCTTTGTGAACTAAGTATGATTGCATGCAAATATAATGAGACTCTTTGACTGAAAGTATCAGATTTACTATGTGTGAGATGAGACTTCTGTCTATATCAACCTTTGTGCAGTATCAGTTGAGATATTTATAGTCATCACAGCTTTATAATGTGCCTTTCTTGCCCTTATATGTTGTTCAGCTATCTGTAGCCACATGTTTTTCAGTGCAGATAATCCTAGATTAGGGGCACAAACACACACAGACATACACAGTCAGAACTCAGCATGAAGGTCCAACAAGTTTGCCTAATATCAGCTGAAACTGATTGATTTGGCTAGATTTGGTTCAGCTAACTTCTTTCAGCAACTTTTGACTGAATGTAATATGGGTGCAGAAAAAAGCAAGTCGAGTATGCATCCTCTGGTAACTAGTTTTTTATATATTTGAAATATTGCTCTCCTTTTGTTCCTTCACCTTTTTTTCCCCTTCCCAGTCTGCTTCTCCACTTTACTGCTTCTACAACTATCACAATGTAATGTGGAATATTGGCATTTATAAGCACGAAACTAAGCGYGGAAGCTGGAATCCTTGGTCTGTCAGGATACAAGTCATCAAGGTACAAGAATTGATGAGTTCCTCTAGCTTTAAGTTTCCTGTCTACAAACTTTTTAGTTGGCAGTGATGAATAAGTTTGTCTGTCTTGTAACCCTCCCGCGTATTCACTTGAAGCTTGCTTGCAAGCATYGGGAATACAAGTATTTAAACTACGTTCTAATGAAAGCCATAGGGAAGCATGGTTTTTCTGTGACTTTATCTTCCTTTATAACAAACTGCTAGCTTTCCTCCTGACCTCAAAAATGTTTCAGTGCTGTCAGTAACTTTCCTTTGTTTCTCCCTGTTATCCTTTAGCTACCCAATGTTTTGAAGTCTCTCTGTGTTTGGTCTGGTGGTGTGCAGGTGCTGACTGTAAAGCTAGCGAGTCACGGAGTATCTGGTTATGGAATCATGCTATAGTCTCTGAACTCTATCTCATTGCTTCCTAACTGCTCTCATGAATCTAGTAGGAATAGAATATTATTGAGATCTCTGAATGACAGCCAAATTCAATGAAAATTGAGCATTAAACTTAGTAATTATTAGAGAAGGATAACAAACAGGTAGGTAATGTGATGACATGAACTATGCTTCTGAAACCAGGCAATAGCAGTCAACAGGCTTGATTTGGAGTTGAAAACCGTCTTTGTCCCCTTATTCCTGAAACATCTTGTGGAGGGCAGTGTTTCTTGGTCTCGGTTTGTTTGCATTGTAAACTGATTTGAGCTAGTTCTGCTTTTGTGAAGTACTTGGTCTCTGTGGTCAGACGCAGGAATGCCTTTATGTTCTTCCATCACGTGACTTATTTTCTGATTCCCACGTCTGGGTCCCCGTTGTGCTGAGGATCCCCAAACTGGGCAATCTCTATAGTATAGACAGGATCATGATGCCGAGAGAACAGTGTGCAGTAGATCCACTTGTGTCTGTTAGGTATGGGAGAGCTTCTGCTAGTTTCTATCTCTTAATAGCCTCTGTACATTTTGCCAGTGATTACCTTGGCACTCCTTTTAAGACCAGAAGAGCTTGTGTTTGGCTCCAGAGTCCAACTTCCCAGCTTGTGTGCTGGGATGTGATTCAGCTGGTGGCAGGAGGGGTGGGGAGAAATAGCAAGAAGAGGCCAATACAGAACATGAGTTTGATTTGGAAGGTTTTTTTTTTTTTTAAAAAAAGCTCATTATTTCTAAACTGTAACATTTAAAAATATAATGTGTTTTAGCTTCTAGATGGAAGGCAAGAGATTCTTCTGTTTTGTATCTCTTTGATCACTGCTTGTACAGGTAAATCTTGAGGAGACATCGACTGAGGCTTAAGCCCCGAATGTGAGGCAGAGTTCGTGGACTTAGGGCAGTTACGGGAAGCTTCTGATTGGGAGATAGTAATGTTTCCGATTGTAACTGGGATTTTTCAGTTATTTTGGCAGTTTAGCAGTACTTTCCCCTGTTCCTTTCCCAGGGAAATCTTGAAGCAAAAAGCAGAAGAAAGCGTGAAAAAATGGCTAATGCTTCTGCTGGAACTGAGTAAATATTTGCACGCCGCCATTTGCTATCAGGCAAGCCTGGCTGCTGTACAAAYGCACTGTGTGCATCGTGCATGCAGGCATGGTGCCTTTTGTTCCAAAAACACTTCAACTAGTTTGCTACATCCTTTTTAAGCTCTTCAGTTGACTCAGCTGAATGGGTCTTCTTTAGCAATGCAAAGCTGTGACAACTTATTATGAGTAGAAGGTCTCGCTTCCCCCTCTTTTTGCAAATAGGAAAAGATGGGTTAAGAAGCCAAAGGATGTTGCGAAGTAGGTAAAATAGAGTCATGGAAGTTGCTCATCAAATGATTTGACTGTTACTGAAGTGCCTTTCAGTAAGGAGACAAGTTCTGCTCTGACATACCTGTGTGAGAAATGACTCTTTGCTAATCTGGAAGCCTTAATGTTGTAAAAATTAGAATTTTATTAGATTTGTTTTATTTTGCTTCGATGTTTTAACACAAATCTCAATACACCCTCCTAAAGCAAAAATCCAGTACTTTAGAGTTTATCTTTGACCTATGTATTTTGTCCTTTTGGCTTCCCCATTGCCTTTTTATGCATGATAAACTATCCATTATTCTATATGCATCCTGTTCCAGGTTAATTAAAATTGCTTGCAAGGGCAAGTTTCTGGAAAATTTCCCCTCTCATAAAGATTTTTAACCAAATGTGTGCCTTGATTCAAGTACAAAACTCAAGTCTTTTCCAGGTGCTCCCGAAGTGCTTCAGATCAGGAGAGGCCTTAGTGGCAAACCACCAAGTTGGGTGGGCTAGAGGACAACTGATGCTGTATCTGCTACATGGATGGAGCCCACAAACATTTTTCAAAGAATTCCAGGAGTAGCAGGAGACAAAAATTCTGTGATAGGCCCCAAAAGCTGGCAAATGGTGGCTGTCCTCAGAATTGGTAATAAATCATGATGTATGATTTATTGATAAAATGAAGCCAAACACCCTGTGCAGAAAACGAACAGAGCTGCTTTTAAGTGTGGAGGCAGTGCCCTTTCTTTTTCCCTGACCTTAAACATGTGGGAAAAGACRGTTTCTGAGCAAGGGGAAAAGGAAATTGTCTCATATTTACTAAATCCTTTTCCTATCAGGAAGTACGCATCACGATTATATGCTTGGCAAGCAGGAGTACATATTTTGGCACATATGTCTCTCTTTGGGACTCTCACAGCCTGCCAGTATTGCAGGCAACCGAGCAGCCGTCGGGGTCCCAGGCAGTTTTGATGATAAATCTCAGTACGTGCAGCAGAGAGAAGGCTCCTTGGGGATGGGCACTATTTGCTGTCCTTGGCCCCTCTGCCTCTCCTTGTGCACTGGGTATGAGAGAGGATAAGGATGAAAAGGAGAAACAAAGACGACGGTTACTTTGCTACCCAGACCCTCAACCAGCTGAATATCCCGTGCAGATTTATCTAACTTGGAAAATGCTCCAGGCCAGCTGGGATGGAAGCACAGGTCTGCAATCTAATGGTGTCTGACAGTGATTCTTTAAACCTTTTTTTTTTTTTTTTTTTTGAGTGTGCCAACCCCCAGAAATGCAAATAGCATCACCCTCACAAGCATCTTATAGACAGTACTTGCCTGCTTGCAAAATACAAACTCTGCCATTATTCTCCACGTGTGTGGTTAGGTGTTTAATGCAGTTTCTCTGAGGTTAGAGAGTGCCAGGAACTTTAGTGCCCAGTCAGTGGTCACACACGTTGATGCCCCTGCAGTTTGACAGGAGCATGGGTGGCTTCCCCGGGTGCTGGAGAACAAGGGCAAAAGTCCATGCAGTTCAACTTAGCGGCTGTTGTTTTGTTTGACRGGCTTTGTGTGGTAATGCTGAACAYGCTAACATCTGACCTGCACCTCTTAAACAGAGGAAAACTTATAAAGCATGAACAGATGCAAATGAGAGAAGAGATGCACTTAATATGGGAAAAGATCCTGAAGGGAAGAAGGGGTGTCCAACATCCCTTGTCTTTCAGAAAGAGTTTGGTACCTGTTTTCTAAGGTGTAGTTTTTCAAGAATTTCCAAATTGTTCAGATATTTAAATTGTGCATACAATAAGGTTATAGCTGTTTAGGTAACAGCTRTAAAGACAGCTTATTTTACCTAAATTAATGTGCTCAGGTAGCTGAAGTATTCCTTTAACACAGTCTGAGTATTTCTCAGTAAACGTGTTTCTCTAAGTCATTTGGAAAGAATAAAGCTCTGAAATTTTACACATGCAAAATGTATAAATACATTTTATTATGATTGTGTGGAATTACTGTGAAGAGTACCAGTTTATGTAATCCTGTAAAATCATCTTGAAATTTCAGTTTTTGAGCATTTTTTGTAGATAAAGCATGATTTAAAATGTGTGCGGCTAGCATCTTTCAATCTTATATATTCCCTTTCATACTTATTGGTCATATTTGTCTCCAGGCTCTCCTGGAGTATCCCATTGTTTGACTGTGAGCTGCCTTTATGGAACAGTTAAATACATATTCTCTTTATGATTTTTTTTAAACAATATTTAAAGCCAGCTGGTTCCCTCAGATACTTGGGAGGTATTTTGATTTTTTGAATGTCTGCATTTCACAAAAAAAGAAAGATGCTCATACTGTAGAGAAGCAAACTTTTCATCTGAAATGAAATGGGAACTTGTCTATCAATGTGTGTTTTGACTTTGTATTAGCTATATATTCTGGTATATATTTCAGCCTTTAATTAATCATACGTGGATGTCAGTGCATTTTGCTTAAATATACTGGATATATGTTAGTCTGGAATTTAATTTCAGATATAGTTTAAATTTTCAACAAGGACTCCTGCTGCTATATAGAGAGGAAAAACTTTGGCTAGTGCACACGTAGAAACAACTTTGTATTCCTCAAAAAAATGGATTAACAGACCAATGTGCTTGTTTCTCTTCAGGGGAGTCCTGAAGAGCTGCCAGCTGAAGGCCTGTTGAAATAACTGTACAGAATTCCCTGCAGACACAATTATATCTACCATATGGAAAGTGTTTGGTGCCTTACAAGGTGTTGACTATTACTTAGCCTTGAAGATAAAGGAGTTGAGTTTTAGAAGGGTCTGGAAGACCACTGTGAAGTCTAAAAGCCGCGTTGTTAATGTCACTGACGCATTCGTGCTGCTCTGAAGGCCTTTGCTAGAGCAGGTTGTCTGTAGGGAGCACTGGGAAGCAGAGCTCCAAAGGGAGAACTGCAGCTTGAGAGGCTGTGTCCTGGTCTCCAGATGTTTTTCTTGAGCCAGGGATCCTGAATCTCAGTGTGGTGGACTTGATATTTCATAAGTGATTTTAGSCTTAGGCAAGAAAAAATAGGTTACTGTGATATGATTAAAGGAGGAGTTGTTTTTGCAGATAAAATAACTGTTGTCTTTATAGGATAAAAACAAACGGAAAGATTTGGTTGTTTACTGTAATTCCCTTGGCTGCAGTTCTTGTTTAGGAAGCTTCTGCCCTTGTATACATCTTTCCCCTTCTTCCCCTTCCTCATCCCAGCACACAGAATTGCTGCTTCACCTCCTGTGAAGGCAAAGATAGTGCCTTTTTTGTTTCAGTTGGCTGTTTAGGTAGCTTCTCTCTAAGCCAAGAGTGTGATATGGTTCCTTTTAAGTATCAGTCCAATCTCTTGAGCCAAGATAGTAATGAATAATTATAGATGAAGTAGGTAATACATAAAATCAGCCCTCCCTGTAGGAAACTGATGTTCCTTCAGTCATTACCTGTTAAGATATAGTAGGAACAGGAGTGGACACTCTTGCTGTGCACTACAATGAAAAATCAAGTGAAAGAGCTTTCATTTTTGTTAAGGATGTTGATTGATTTGGGTTTCACTGGCCAGATACCATAGTTAACTAAGTGCTGTCCTGCACCTATTCATCAGTTTTGAATGATAAGAGCAATACTTGTTAGCCTGCAAGAAGTTATTTTGAGATCTTTCCAATTACAGTAGAAAACATTATTTTCAGCATGAACTGTAAGAATTTCTGATTTACAGAGCCCTTAACCGAGATCACTCTCGTGCTCACCTGACGCTGCCTTTGGGGGTCATGGAAGAACCCTACACTGTTCTGCTCTGATTGTGATTCTGGGTTTTCTTGATCTTGGTCTGCAATCTTTCTGACTGCTAAAATATCCCTTTCCAAACTGGTATGCAGTCAGCCTTTGCAATRCTCTCCCTAATCCATACAAAGAAAGCCAATATCGCGTATCAGCTGCTGGATTGTGTTCTACAATTGTTTACCCTAACAAAAATATTTTCTTCTCATTTGAAAGAGAAGCATATCCTTTAAATCTAGAAGTAGTTTCCAGAGTGTGATCATGCTAGTTGAGTACAAAACCTGTTAAGAATGGAATAGTGGTTATTGTTTTATCTTCTTGAATACATGGTTAGATAACGARTTTGTGAATTTTAGTTGACATCTTTTAAACGTAAAATCTTTTAAGCATGTTAAGCTACTTTTTTTTTGTCTTTTATTCACAGTTCAGTACAATCAGTTAGGTTAGGTCCTCTTTGTTTGTGCATGTTGTCATGTAGAATTAATGTTCTGCCAATCAAACCTGCYTTGGTTGTGGTAGTGAGTTAGTTGCTCTGTGGGACTTGGCCCTGTGCGTTTAGCTGCCCTGGTTTTAACTTGAATAAACTCGGGGGAGAGGGGCTAAAGAAGCAGGTGCCTGGGTRTGAACACCTCTGTCGTGCCTCTCAGAAGCTTCTCCTGTAGGTTACTGAGCAGTGGAATTCCTATCTTCCTAAGAATATGCTGCTCTGTGCCCCGTGCTCTGGGTGTCCCTGCTGGAGCAGGAGGGTTGGATTGGATGATCTCTAGAGGTCCCTTCCAACCTCAACCGTTCTGTGATTCTGTGACTATACAGGGTAACTTTTCTGCAACCAGTTGCTGTTAAGAGAGTTTGGAAATACTTTCTAAAACCTTTGGCTGATAGAAGCCAGTTCCCTATAAGCATAGTGAGCATTAATGAGAAGAGATGAAAGAAGCTGTAAGAGCACCTCATGTATCATTTTCTGTCTGTCTTGTGATTGTCAAGAGTTTGGATGCTTAAAGCAGGATCTAGGTGAAGCTTTGGGCACATCGCAGTGCAGAGACTGTCCGGAGAACGTTCTTTAAATGCTTGAGAAGGAACCTCCAGCAGAGAAGCACTGGCAAGCTACAGAGATTACAAATTAAAGGGCAGTGTTGAAGGGAAAATGAGAATATCATACAATGCTTTGCAAAAACATACACAGCGAAGCCTTTGGATTGCAGGGAGCTGATGGCAGCAGTTCATAAATTAAGATTAAATTTAGCCGCACATGGAAGGAAGGTTGTAAAGAGCAGACAAATGGGCGGAACAGGCCTGTATAGTAACTCTGAGCTAACTGCAGCGGAGCATCTCCCGGGGCCCTCCGGGAAGTCTTAATGAAGCCATTCGGCGGGCGTTTAACTGCAGCTGGAAGCAAGCTAACTCCTCCTTGCTTGGCTTCAGTAGTAAGAGTGGCTTTTTCTTAATAATAATAATAATAAAAAGTAAAATTCCACTTAAATGCTTGGTTTAAAATCAACCACTGTGAAGGCTGATATGAATGGCTGCAGAAACTGTAGGAAGTTGAGCTTTTGTGGTGTTAGTGCAGGCATCTCTTGGTCTTCCCCAACTTGAGTTGTGGGGGGAGAGCAACACAAAATTTGTTACGGGTAGAGAAAAAAGGTAAATCGAGGTGATGTGATTCCTTTTTGTGAATGAAGAAAATCTTGGCTGTGGTTCCTTTAATAATCTTTTTTAATTTGATGTGCTCGAGGTAAAGTAGGTGCTTTTTTTAATTATTTTTTTTCCAGAGGCTATAATTTCATAATTTCTTTATTTGGCACAGATGAATGTTCTTGGTTGCAGACTTTTTATACTTAAACTTTGTAAATTGAGTACTATCTTTAGCACAGTTTGTTCAGACCATTTTTGTGGAAACAATAGCACCTTTAGCTTTTGGTTTTCCTGTTAAAATAGCGATGTAAGTAAGCACTCAGTGATCCGAACGCTAAGCAAGATCCTAAAATGTGCTTTAAAGCAAGAGATTTATTGATTTACTTGAAGGGAAGGTGGTGGGGAGGTAGCAGCGAGTGCCATCCTTGTGATATCCTCACCTTGCCTTTACTTCTGCTCTCCTGCAACTCCTGCAACTATGGGAAGCTGTGAAGGGAGGAAATCGGAGCACAGAGGCACCAGGAATGGGGTGTGAGGGCAGCAGGATGGGGGTACCATGGCAGGGAATCCTCAGCTCCTCCTGGGGCAGGAGAGAGGGATGGAGCCAGGGGCTTGTGCTGACCTAGTGGCAAAAAATACTAGGAAGGGACCAGAAGTCTGGTCTGTGCTGCTGAGGTGGCTCAGATTTGCCCTGTTCTGCCCTAGGCTGACAGGTGAGTTGAAAGGCTCAGTCTTCAAGCCAGCTACACAGCTGGGGGCTCTGAACAGAATGGGCAAATCTTGAAAAATTAAAGGTCAGTTGTATTTAAAGGTATCTTGATTTGCCTGTAAAGATGCATTCACAATAAATAAYACCATCAATCTTTTCCAACAACCTGCTTTTGTTGTAAAATTTTCCTTTTGGTTCTTTGGAATAGCAAGATGCTAGAACTAGGAGAAGAGAAAGAAGGAAGACTGTTAGACATGAGTATTTCAGTGTGCAYAAAACGTAAAGGTAAGGTAGCTTGGTAAATGTGGTGCCTGACCTCAGATATGGCTCTGCCTTGCTCCTGGAATTGGGTACGCTAGCCCAACCTGTAAATCCACTGCAAAGAAAACAGCATTTTGGAAAAGTCCCCCTTCAACAAATATTTTATAAGTAGATCAGCTATGCAGATATGTTAACTGACATGGAAGYCTTTGTTCTTGTTGGTAAAAGCAAATACAGATTAGCTTATTTAGTACAGGAACTAATATAGTTCTCTTGGCTACTGAAAACTTTTTTGCTGCTGAATCCTGCATTTGGCAAGTTTGTGGTTCTCAACGTTTCTGGAGAGACTGACTGTCTTAAAACATTTTCCACTTGTTTTATGGTACAGCTATTTGAAGAGAATTTTATCATTCACATTTTTTCTGCATGACATCTTACTTGGATGCAAGCAAGTCTTCAAGCTGCCTGAGAAGTTGTTCTAAAATCTAATCTACTGCAACTAGTGCATCTACTGCAAGTTGTAATGCAAAAGCCTACTTCAGTTTGGCAATACAGCACACTGTGGTCTCTATCCGATTGTGTGCTAACAGTATGTTTCAAAGGGTGCCTCAGGTTAAGGATATCTCAAAGTTGGTCCTTGCAAAATCAGTTGCTGTATGTTCCTTGACAGCTTTAGTTCTGGGAATAGTTTTCTCGTTGCCCTGTGGAGGCTGCATTGCCTCAGTCTCCTAGAACATTGAAAATAGATGGGGAGAGGTTCTTATTTTGRGCCAAGGTCTAGTCACTCTCTTCATTCCTTATTCTAGATATTCCTCTAATATAATTTAGGAAATTAGGTAAGCTATTTTAGAAATACCCATCATTTTGAACAGGCAMTGAAACAGATTTGTCCGTTTTGACATGCAGTGGAAAAGTGAATTGTTCCATGTTGTCTAGAGCCCTCCTAAAGTGTTAGGATTTGACCTAACCTCTATTGAAGTGTTTGTAGTCATCTGGGATCCCAAGTTCCCGCACCAAAATGTCTGTTTGCCTAAGAGTGGAGGTCTGGCACAATCCTTCCCAGAGGAAGGGGAAGCTGCAGGAGGAGCTATGGCTGGAAGGTGATTCCGCATGGAGCCGCAGGGCTACTGCTAATCTGAGAAGCTGCAGTGATGTCCCTGTGGCTGCGAGGGATTCCCAGCTGCAGATTCACGTGCAGGGGAGCCACGTTTGCCTGAGTAACCACCTGGCTGCCTTCATGGTGTTGCTCAAGACGTAAAGTGAGGTTAGATATTCACGTCTTTATATGCTTAAAGATCTATGCTTGTCTTCTGCTGGAGTCCATAGAGATATTTGTGAAAATCAATATTATGTTTCACAAACTAACAATTTCCTGGAGTTTGTAGGTAATAGCTGTGTAAGGGTGTGTGTGTGTGTGTGTAAGGTGAGGTACATAGCCTAGCTGTCAGCACCCATTTCTAGTGGGAATCATTCTGTAGTTTAGGGAAGCAATGGGGGTATAAGATGGTAAAATTTTACAAAGTCCTTGAGTTTGTCAAGAGAAGTTTGATAATAACTTAAATTTGCGGGGGATTGCTTTTTAATTGGTTTGCTTTGTCTTATTTAGAATTTACTTCTATTAGTCTGCAAGTGGCAGAATTAGGTTTTCATGGTGGCTGGTGATTTGCTTGACATCCAAAAATGAGCCTTTTTGAATTAAAGAGGCTGTAACTATGGCAAAAYGTACTATGTTTGCTAGTGTATTTGYTTTGGGTATTGAGGCACTAGAGCGTCTGACCGAATGGGATAGTGAATTCCAGCTTTTSTCCTTGGCCTCAGCACACTTTAAAATCGAACTCTGCTTGAGAAATTGCTTCTCATTGTTGAATTTTCCAAGGGAGTCAGTTGTAACCTTTGGAGCCTGAAAAGGTTTCCTGTAAAGTATTGACTTCAATTAAAATTACTTCAGTTTCTTTTTCATGCTGAAGTCTTGATATCTGAAAGCTGAATAGTGGGGCAGTTTCTACCTYGGGGAGAAAATGAGCTGGCTTTTTGGTATGTTGGTCTTTCTTGCTTATAAAGAACTCCAAGYGTATACTTCTCAAGTAACTGGAAAGTTGAATGATGCAAAACACTTCTGGAGGTTAAATTATTATTATTTTTTAATGGAGGCATAAACATTGTGCTCTCGATGCTAGTTTTTATGCATATATGCTTTCTTAAGTATATAATCTCTGGTACATTATTGAATTCTTACACAAGCCCCTTGGTAATTTTTGCTATGAAGGCAGTTCTATTCAAAGCGTTTTTTTCTCCTATAAGCCAAAAATGTCCTTCAAGACAAGAAATAAGTGCACAATTAGCTGCCTAATACTTTGAATCTATTAGCTAATCGAAATGCCCMGCATTAAGTGATGAAGTGTTGTCTGCATGGAAAATTAACTTTGCTCAAACACATGCTTCCCATCTCACTGCAGTAAACAGCATAAATTTCCTGTGGTTTGCCTGGGAATATTTGCTGGCAAAGTTCGTACTTCTATAAATACCTTATCTTGGTCCATTGTGATAACTGGGTTGCTGTTTTTGTCAGGTGAGCTGCGGAGCAAAGCGCAGCACAGCTAAGAGGGTGTCTGCATCCGCAGATGGGTGGTAGTTTTTTCCAGCTAAACCTTTGGCAGGACGTGCTGTAAGGCAGCTCGTGGCTCCCTGGCCTTTCCTGCAGCGCCAAGAGGAGGGGTGGCCTCGTCGAAGGGCCTCCCCATGGCCGCCTGCACCCTGCAGCCACCCCAAGTGCGTTTCTCCTGAGCGTGTTTCTCTTGAGATTCTCTTGAGCTTAGTGGTGGGCGCTTCTCCTTCTGTCTGCACTGAAAGGCTTCACGCTGGAAGTGTGTTGCTTTCCCCTCGCTGTTGGATATGGCATCCTCTTGCTAACATGGGAGAGATGGCAGACCCTTAGGAGAGGGGTGAGTGCCCTGCATCGTGGCACAAAAAAAGGCATTCCTTGAATGACTCCTCAAGTTATCTTTTCAACAGTTATTATCGGATGAAAACTTTTTCAAAAACCTTGCCTCTGTTCTAAATCTTCAGTGTGGTCTTTATCATAACATATGCAGAAGATTGTAATGAGCCTACTGCTTGTACAGGCCTGTGTCGAAGTGACAGTACGACTGTGTTGGATTTTATTTTTTAAATGTTATTTTTTTCCCCCCCTTTGTTTCTGGTGTGCAAATAGCATGGAAGATTCTCCAGTTCCTCGATTCTGCCTACAGATAATGCTGAGGGAAGGAACTGGTTTGTGGGCAGGCTTTCCAGCAGCTCCGTCGCGGCCCTCGTGGCCACTCCATGTGACTCGGCTGCTCGTAAATTGAACGCGCCTGAGTGCGCTGATGGCAAAATAAATGAGTGGATTATATCTCCACAATAGGCTGTTATGACTGACAGTGATTAAATTATGAGAGATTGCAGAGCACATTCTTTGAGCGGCCACAAAGTGAGTTGTCTGTTCAAAGCAGCAGGGAAAGTACATTGCGTTTTTTGTGTTCCCTTTCTAAAAGAGTAAAATGCTGCATAAAGGAGCCAGTGCTATGACAGCAATGCAAGTTGACAGATTTCTAGTGTCAGTGTTGCAGAGATTTATCCCATTTGAATTGCAAGCTGGTAAAGGCTCTCTATAGGTTTCCTGGATCATCAGGTGTTGAAAGTTAATGCTCCTCCTTGAAGAATTTTTCCAAGTGTGACTCAAATAATGGTGAAGCTCATTCATCATATTGCACTTTTTTGGAATGTTGTCCCCAAATCTCATTCATTTGTTTAGCAGAAATAATGAAAAATTATGGGTTACATATATTAACTAGGAATTTATGCTCATATTTTTGCATCAGAATTTCTCAGTTATTTACATTTTTAAGTGTCAGGCTTAACATGAACTTCCAGATTTAACTTACTACTTTTTCATGTGCTGGATCTTGTGCATACTGACACAAGACTGCCCCTCTCACAAAATCACTCTTCCAATTTATAGCATTCTATTAAAATAAGAATAAAATCAAACTAGTGGACTGAGACCAGCATACGGTTGTAAAGATGATCAGGGCACTGGAGCATCTCTCTGATGAGCTGCCAGAGCTGGACCTGTTCAGCCTGGTAAGGAGAAGGCGGGAGGGATCTTATCAGTGCATACATATATCTTATGGGAGGCTGACAAGAGGATGGGGCCAGACTATTTTCAGTGGTGACCGGCAGCAGGACAAGAGTCAACGGCTGCAAACTGAAGCACAGGAAGTTCTGCCTGAATTTGAGGAAAAACCTCTTTACTGTGAGGGTGACAGAGCCCTGGCACAGGCTGCCCAGAGAGGTTGTGGAGGCTCCTTCTCTGGAGATCTTCCAGATCTGCCTGGATGCCGCCCTGTGAATTTTACCCCGCCCATTGAGACATTTTTCTTTAGGAGAATTTGGTTCTGTAACTGTTTACTTACTCATCTAAACTCTTAGATGAGTTTAAGTTTGAGGAGAAATCCCTGTATTGAAAAGAAAATATCTGGAGTGCTGGTATATTTGGTGAATTTAGATAGATATGACTAAGATGAGCCCTATTAGAGCCTGTGTCTGGAAGCCTGTGCATTATGAAGACTTGATAAGAATTTCTTAACCCGAAAGGATGCGTTACCATTTTGGCACTGAGGATGTCTAGGGAGAGCATCTTGTTCATGTAATAGTTAACTTATTTTGTGTTCTGCACAGAAATCTCTTGGATTACAAAGCATATCCTCTTTGGATTTTGGGTAGAAGTCTTCAATTTTGTCCAAGAGTAAGTTTCAGCCTGTTGTTCTTGATGCTGATTATGTATGTATGTTTTTGCAATGTTAAGGAATATGATCAGATAAGGAAAAGATGGGGAGCTCCCACCTAATGGCCATGTCTACAACGTTTCTGGATGAATAGGCGGTTTGCTCTGCAGTCTAAGGAGTGACTGCAGCTGCTGTTGAGGTAAGCGAGACATCAAAAATGCTGCAAAGCAGGCTACCCACCCAGTAAAGTTAGCTGTTGTGTCTAAGTTTTAAAGCTCTTCCTTTATAAACATTGCTGTTAGTTTTTGAAGTATTCGGGGTGTGTACGGAAAAGTACTCGCTGCTTTGATACGGTGGAGACAGGCAGCTGAGAACGTAACTTTTCTAGAGATCTGCCACTTGAAACGAAAGCTTCCAAATGAAAGTGTCTCCTCATTTTTGTTTATTTCCAACAATACGGCTTCCTGCAAGCTGCTTAGATCAACCAAAACAAAGTATGTCAAGTGCTGATGCTGTTCCTGAGGGCCTGATCATACCRATATCCGCCTCCTCAGCATGCTCACAGGAGCACGGTAAATTGTGTTATAGCATCATCTGGCTTAAGCTGCCCATAGTTTGCTTTAGGAACCAAATACTTGTTTTCAAGCGYTGACCTGAGTAGATAAATTTGTTTCCACATATATTGTAAATAAGTGTGATGTGCATTTCTGGTGCTGACACTTTAAAAGCATGCTGAAAAATGAGGAGAGCTAGGAAGAATGTTTTAAAGCTGTTGAAAAGCGCACCTGCATAATAGATTTGAAATACTTTAACCTGTTTATCAAAACTAGTTTACTAGCTGGGGACAGGACTGACCTGATTGAATATGAAAGTACATTAATAGGGAAACTTATGAAAACCTTTGGTGCCATTTAATGCCTGAAAAGGAGCGGGCTACCTTCAAAGGCTGTTCAGAAGTTTTAACGGCCTGTTTTCAAAGTCATTTAGTTGTTAAGAAGCAAGTTTTTGTTTGAAATCGGATATTAGGCTAGTGATATATTCTCTACACATTGTCTCCTATGTCTCTAATCAAATTGGATATCTTCCTCTTATTCTTATCTAACTGATATGGCTTAAAATAGTGTTCTATGCTGTGAATTAAAAATGAGTTAAACTTGAAACTAAATAGTGTGGTGCATAATCTCAAATGAAAAATAATTTTTTGGCATTCAGTGAAAAAAAAGAATCCAAATATGTATTTCTGGAAGTACATAACTCAAGCATATGCGATTAATTATCAGATAATCAGTGCCAAATGTAATATTAATGTTGTGCTCTGCTGAAATAAACCCATTTTAACAACGAGCAAATAAAGGAATTAAACATTGGTTTAGGAAAAAAATAAACGGGTATATGGGCATGCAACTATCTAGAGGAATGTTTGATTACAGGTACAGAGTTAGTATCTCTGTCAACCAATTATATTTGGGAAATAAAACTACTTAAAATAACTCTATCATAACATCAGTAGGGCTGCTGTGTTTAGACATTTCTTACAAATACTTGTAATTACAAATAGGGCACAGGCCCTGCTTGTCTGAAGCAGGGAGAAGTATTTGATACTGAGGGGCTTACAAGTTCGGATTTAGTTTGAAGTAGATAGTCCGTGTTATATTTGAGAACTCTTAAGTCACAGAGTTGTCATCTAACCTGGAGTTTTGTTGTTTTGCCATGAACTGAACTTCATGGATTCTGGATAAATTTAAGTCTAAAGAAGTCTAAAATAAAAATAAAAAAGAATAATACCTAATACCAACCTATTTTGATACAAGTGGCATTACTTTCTTACAGAATTTACCTTTTTTCCCCCTTCATAACAGTCATAAACATTTGTTTCCACACCAACTTAATTATTGAATGTTAAGAGCTTTTCTTGGATCATTCCTCAAGTGCTCAAAACCAGAGGAAGAAAAAACCTTGTTCCCACACAATTTCTCTAAAATTTGTTTGCATTCCTTGTATTCTAACTGTGTTTCCAGAAGGGATTAAGCACTGAGATGTTAGAAAGCTTCCAGGACACTTCAATATTGTTTCTCAGGCCCATAATAATAGGAATTAAATAAAAGATTAAAAAACATTTGCAGATTTTTTTTCCCCTGACGTCTTTGTTTTCATTTACTGAAATATATATCAAGGATTAGTTATATATGGTAAAGTAATACTAGCCAGTTTTCTGGATAGAGTCACGGTTAAAATTGAGAAGAGCGGAATTTCTACTGCTGCTGCAGGAGGACTCCAAATAATAAGGCCTGCTGTGAGTGGAGCAGCTCATAGTATATATATTTTTTTCCTGACTCTCTTAAATTCATTCTTTGCTCATTCTTTGACGTGGAAACGTAATGCCTCAAAACCACCAACTCAATGTCCTCAAGTGGCGTTTGAGCAGAGCGAAGATGCGGCTGCTCCCAATTCTCCCGCTCGTGCGAGCCGAGCGCGGCACTCGCTGCTTCCGTTGCTGCGCGGCCTGCTCGGGACCTGGCTCTCGTTGAGCAGCCGTAAAAGGGATTGGTGACTTAGGCTATTCATCCCGGCTGTGGCGGTTGAAAGGAGGTCACTGACAACGTCACCAGAGCCTGCAGTCCCGTTCTTCGAGACGGGCTGCGACTTGTTTTGCCACGCACAGTCTTCCTTTCGGGAGTGTTAAGGCCTCCCACTTACATCTCTATTAATTGGGGTGGTGCTGGAAGAGCGTCTCTATTGAAGCGACGCTGCTGCTGCTTGAGGTGGAGGTCCTCAGGGAACAGGGAGCAGGAACATAATCCAGTTATACTCTTGAAAATCAGAAATTATGGCTGTGAGATTAGAGCAGAATAATTTGGTGATTTGTGCCTTTCAGATTAAGTTGTGGTTTTAAGAGAATTTCTGTCATTTCCCCTGCTTATTGGAGACTTTGAGTGCTATAAGTGGAAGATGCATTATGATATACGGAAAAACTGAATTCTGTTTTTTTGCAGCTTCTGAGAACATCTCTGAGAAGTTGACTGTACTGATTCTCAGCTGCTTCATACAGAAACAAATCCACTATAGTAGGCCTCAGCATGTATGTATTTCTGAAGCTGTTGCACATAGATTACATACTTGGCTGTGACATAACTTGTGATTAGGTGACCGGCTTTCTAGCAGTGTGTGTTGCGGGGGAGGGGTTCATCTTCTGATTCCCATGATTTAAATAAAAGCATTCACATAATCTTGCAGACGGCTTATTTGACTTGTTCTCCTGCAGATATGATCCCAAAGCAAACATCCCGCCGAGTTGTTTGTTTCCTCTCATGCAGGTTAGATGCCAGTCCCTCTGGATGCCAGCCAGGCTTGTGACACGGTTTGGCAGCCCTGCTTTCTAGCAACGGTTGGGGAATTAGGAGCACCAGGCGTAGTACTTAACTGATAATCGGGGAGATTCTAAAAAAAGTAAATAAGATTAAATGAAGGTACGTGAAGGAGGAGGAAGACAAGAGGATGAAAGAGATGTTTACGCGTAAAACTAAGATGTAGTGGGAGGGATGCCTGGGTTTTACAAATGGTGAAGCCCAAATATCACAGCTTTAAAACAGTCGTCTTAGGAATTTCAGGAAATCTGTTTCCCATTAGGAATATGGCACACTGCTCTAACGTAGTAATTCTTTTTCTTTCACCCTTTGCATCTAAATGTTTCTTTAGCATTAATTTTCTCTAAAGGTTTGTCTATACAAATTTGTAATACTTTTTCAAAACAAGGTGTTTAAATATATTTTATGTAGGTGTTTTGGATCTATTTTAGGATAGCTTGGCATGCTTGATGTAAAGCCCATTATTTTGGTTATATGAACAAAATCATGCCACTATTCCTGTGATAAAAATGATTCTGCCTCTTCAAAAATATGAAACTCCCATTTGGATCCCATACCAAGCATGCCACATTACTTTTCAGTACTTTTTAAGACACATGAGCTCAGAGTTACCTTTGCTCTGCCTCCCTTTTCCAGTGAGCTTGCGTCAGTCTCTAGAATCTTTATGCCCGCCGTCGCAGTATATTCTGTGGATGTGCCCAGTCCTAGAAACCATGCTTCACTTTGTTAAAGAAGACAAGGAAACCTTGTTTTAATTGGCATAAGAAATGCTGCAGGCTTTTCTTTGCGGGGCAAAAAAAAGGGCCTGCATATTCATCTGGCTTCAAGTATTGAATTGTTCCTCTGTACACGCACTCATGGGGCTTGATGAAGTCGCCGGGAATCACGTGCTGGCGGCAGAAGCTCATGAGAGGGATCTGACAACACAGGAATCTTTCTTGACCTGGTACAGCTGAGAGTTCAGTTCCTCTGGGCAGCATTGGGCTGAATTCTAACGTGCACTTACACAGTGGTGTCCGTCCCCTCGACTGGGGCTTGACCTGGCGTTTTTAATGATGTCATGCGAGCATTAATGAGCTTGGCTTGGTCAACAGGAAAACCTGACATCATCCCCCTCTGGGAACAAGCTTGAAAATTGTATCGTCCTTATTTCAGGCACAGTCGGGCCGGGAATCTTTCTGGTTTAGGTTAGAATTTTAAAAGCAAAAAAATTACTGGATAACTTTTCTTTGGTGCCATTTCTTGTAACTTCTGTGTAACCCAGTGCTAACGCTTTGTTCAGCTCATGCAACTTATGCTTACAGGATCTAAGATAAGGGAAACAGATTCAAGATACTTGTTGTTTCTTTCCTATATGAAATTTGGACATATTTCTATCATCTAAAGCAGAACTGACCATTTCCTATAGCCTATCGTCCTTACCCTTCCAAAGAGCAAAGCTTCTGGGCTACATGCGTTACTACTGGTTAGTGAATAGAATTAAGCACTCCCAATCAGTTGTGGTGCGTATAGATATGTTTGTAAAACAAAATGAAAACTCCCCTAACTCTTCACAAATGTCACGTTGGGGATTTTAGATCAGAGTAATATCCTTCTTGCAGAAGTCCAGCAGACTTTCCTCTTTCTAAATCATACAGTACTGGAACAGTTTTTAAATCTTTTAATGAAATTTCATCTGCAAACATCAAGAAGTCAGTAAGATAAGTCTTAAATGCATTGCCTTTAAGAGGCCTTCAGACTCTCTAGCGAAGAGATTTTAGGCTCTTAAAAGCAACTACTGTGTAGAAAATGCATGACATGAAGCAAGATGCTTTTACCTGTGCCTTTGCTCTTTCTTGCACAATTCTTGCACTAGTTAAACAACTTTGGCAAAGGTTTTGATATGTGAGAGTGAAATTGTTGTTACTGTGTCTCCTGGAGTCCTTTTCCTCGGTGCTGGAAGGAGCGACTCCTGCAGAGCCCCCGACCTGCGCAGTGGTCTCTCCAGTCTGAGCCCGTGTCTGGCTCCGTCCCTTCCCGCCCCAGCCCCTTCCTGCCTCGCAGCAGCGTTTGCCTGTGACACCAGGGCCGCCCTCTCTTCCTGTTTTGTCTTCAGTGTCTGTTTCCTGCCTTCTCCTTCCCTTCCCCACCCCCACTGCAGCTCCTGGCCTTCCCTGCAGCGTTGTCCCTTTGCTTTTCCTTTCATCATCTTTCCATTCCACCTGTCTTATGCAGCTGGGAATGGGTCTGGCCTCCTCAACTTCTGTTTGAGGGAACAGGGATTCCCAAGAATCTCATGATACCAAGTTGGGAAGACTTCCTGTGTGAGAGTAAAGGGCTGCTGATGTCCTTGTGTGTACCAGCTTGCGCCCAAATAATTTATTTGTCCCAAGTATTCTTGGGTTGTAGTGAAAGTTATGAAGAAGGAGAACTGAGGGCTTCCTCCTTGCGCGGTTTTTACATCTGCACTTGTTACCAAGTTGTGTACAACAGTACAGGAGCACTTGGACAGTGCTCCTGTTCCCCAAGATTCCATGTAATGTGAGGATGCATTACCTCCGTTTTTACATAGAATTTAGATAAACATATTTTCTGAATGCCAGAAGTTTTTCTTTTACTGAGGAATACATGTTTCAGAGGACTTTCTAGACTAGTGCTTTCTAGAATGGTCCAAATTTAACCTCTCCTTCTTGGACCCTGATGCTTGGAAAGCCTTGGCTGTTTGTTTTGAGAAAATGCGCTGTAATCTTAAGAGTCCAAGTCTCTAGTCTGTTTTGCTACCTGCTTTCTGTATGTGCTTATTGTGTATGTGCTTTGTGAAATCTATGCAAGAGTATTCTCTTGAAAAAGGTGGTTATTAACTGGTGTATTGTGATCCAGAAAGTTTGAAACGTGATTGACTTGATTGTATTCCTGTGCTGAGCTTTCATTTTTCTCCTCCTTTTTATTTCAAAATAGTTTAGAGGTGAGTCCAGAGGGGAGGCAAATTTAGAAAGGCTTGTGGAGACCCACGACTGTGAGGTCAGATCCGGCTCCAGTATTAAGTGTAGCACAAGATACTTACGAGTTAAACATGCTACTAAACATTTGGTAAATGAGCACCTACATTGTTTAACGCAAAAAGAAGGGGAAAGAAAAATCCCCAAATCCAAACATTTGTAGGTTTGGAGTTTTATTCGTACAAATATGTCTTTTGGCGTATAAGCTCGTAATGTCTTGCTGTGTGTGTGTTTCTGAATAAAACCATTGCATAATGCTAAGTTGTTGTCATCTTGGATTTAAAACAATGTGTGTCTAGGGCTTTTTTATTTAAAAAAAAAAAAAAAAAAAAAGCTTTGAAAGTTACAGCTCTATATGTCCAGAAAAAAAATGTGACCCAGGAAAGCAGAATAAGGCCTCTACTTAATTTGAACTGAACGGCTACTGTAATGACACACCGTGCGCATTGGGACGTGGTTCTTAAAAGCCTTTCTGGACTGGGTGAGGCTGCCTTGGTAAACTGTGCTCTGTGATGTATATTTACATAGGAGTGTCACTGCAGTCAGGGTTTGGAAAGTCACCATCTCTTCCCCCCCATCTGTCCCAAGTGCTCCTCCCCAGCCTGCTCTTGGTGTTCACACACAAATTATTCTGAATCTTTCTTATCTGTCGTCTTTCGCTAACTCTCCAAAGAAAACTTTGTTTAAATAGTTACTCCCTTGGGGCTTTCCTGCACATCCTGTTATCTGCTTCATATTATAAGCTTTCACGCTGGGAATGTCCTTCCAAAAAGCACATAACGGCTCAAGCACTTAGATGACTAACAAACTGAAGTGCAGGCTCAAACCCAGCATTATTAGCTGCTCTCTTGCGCTGCTCTCTTGCCAGGCTCCTTTGCGACTTAGCAGGACATTGTTTCCCTTCACGTAGCTCCGGGATGTTGCGGTGGTTAAAATGTCGCTGGGAGTCGTGACCGAGTTAGCGGTGAAGCCGCTGCCGCTAGAATTGGGAAGCTCTCAGGAAAGCGCTGGTGTTGTCACCTTCCTAATCAAATACGAGCGTCAAGAGCCTCGGGGAGCCATGAAAATTTGGCTGCCGGTTTTATTTGCTCAACTGAGAGGCATCTCTTGTTTACTGCTCTTCGTTGCTTGGGATCAGCAATGTTATTTTCCCACCGGAGCAGCAGATACAAACTTCCTGAGGAGTGCTCTTATCTGTACTTTCACTACGTTGTTATGCACTTCAGTAAATATAAATATGTAAAGCAGACCACTGCAGGCTTTTTCCTATATAAATCATGTCACGTGCATCCTAGGGGCGCAGGGATAAGCACAAAGAGCAAGTCAGTTCTGGTCCCTGAAGAGCTACCTGTGCTCCAGCAGCTCGCGAAAGACTTGCCTGGCCTCAGCCAGCTGCAAAATGAAAATTAAAATGTCAACCCAAGACATCTCAGGTGGGGAACGCCCGTGAGACTGGGAGCACTGGCTGGGGACATAACAGAGCGTTTATTCTCTGTAGCAGCATTGGTGATTTACTGTGCATTTAACCACTCTAGTTTTCAGCCCATATTTTGGGAGTTGTTATTAGTATCAGGGGTTGGTTTTCTTGTGTGAATTTTAAGACCTCTGCAAGTCCTTCAACAATTCTCGTGTCAGTAGCAATGTTGCTAGAAAATATCTTTAACCAAGAGTTTGAGTCTGGCTTTGTTACTGGTTAGATTGAGACAGCATTGATTTTGTTTTTCAAATGCATTTTGATTCAGAAAAAAAACCAGGTATTTTTAACAAAATTGGTAGTAAGTGCACATTTCCACACATATCGCTATAAAATGATTTATAATTAACATTGCTTTTTTTTTCCCAAGTTTTTCTCTCTCCATTTCTCTCACTATTGTGTGAACAGCAATGTGTTTTATTGAACGCACTTGCCAAAGACAACGGCTCTCTCTGCGGTGCTCGTACTCAGCAACATGGAACGTGCATGGAAGTACAGAACTGATGGCACTCAAAAAAACAAACAAACAAAAAAACCCACCCCACTTTTGTGGCTATGCTGAAGCTGTGTAAACAGTGCTGATCTCTTAAACTCTCGTCTTTTATGTGGTAGGACAAGTTGTTCTAATGCATTTTTCCAACTGGTTTCTAACCATTGTTCATAAGCTGGACAAACGAAACTCAAATGTTAAAGGGCGTTTTGAATGTAAACTCGGTGCCGTCAGCATCTGCAACATTCAGCCCTGCTGCCCTGGTGGCGTGAAGTGCCACCACTTGCCACCAGGCAAGTGGCTGGATGTGCTCGTGAAAGGGGCTCACTGGTGGAGTCTGCCTCTAGGGTCTGTGGTTGGTGCCCTATTAAGGGCAGAGATTAGCAACTTCTCTCTTGGTTTTTCCCCCAACCTTGAATTCTGATTTTACGATGAATTGCCCTTTATTATTTATTTTTTCACATGCTATTGTACATTTCCTAAGCGTGTGAAGTGGCAGTAATTGTGTGTGGGGCTTCCCCTGGGCAGGAAATGGACACTTGTCAAAACAGGGCCGTGTGCTCGGGAGTGCGGCGTCCCCAAGCTCTGTGGGACGGGCACCTCTCCTTGAAATGGCAAAAAGTGCCCATCCAAGTATATAATTGTTTTTAATCTTTTTAATATATTGTAAATGGGAAGAATGAAAAAAAGTTTAGAAATAAATTATCTCTAAATTGGAGCAAGTTAGATATATTACAGAACCTGACTATAGCTTTTTCCCCCGAATTTTCATAAGAATTGGAAGAAATTTGTGGTTGGCTAGGCTTTGGGATTGTGACCTTACTTGTATGTATTGCTATATATAATGGAGCTCTTTGGGGTGGGATGGGGGTGAAGGCAGGGAGCAAGTATTGCTACGACGAAACGATCATTTCCTGCTCAGGATAAATGATCGCTTATTGCTTTTTATAATCCATAAAATTATGATTACCAGTCAGAAACCACCCTAAACTTGCAGCGTTGAGTTCAGAGATAGCGTAGAGGTTTTTCTCAAACTGTTGTTCTTCGTTTGGACAGATAACAGGAAAACAGAGCTGTCTTTTTGACCTGCGTGTTCCCTGGCTGCCGGAATGAAACGGGTTGGAACTAAGTGGTGCTTTTCCACTGAGCACATCCCTCTCCAGCAGTGTCAGCCCTTGGGTGGGGCCCCTCTTTTCACTAAAGCTTTTCAAAAAGACTGGTGGTTTTTCAGCTGCTTTTACCATTTTACTTTAGATTTTTTTTTTTCCTCAGCTGGAGGGAACAGCAGAGAACTAACTTGTTCTGCCCAAGTGTTCTGGGAAAGAGTTTTCTTGAATTAAGTTGCTGAATTTGAGATGTTTTTCTCTTGATACACCAGAGTATTTGTAGATTGTAAGTACAGAAACAGTGGATATCTGTTCCAGGATTCCAGAGGAATCTGTATTCCTTTGGATGTGGAACTCAAAGTGAATGACACTTGCCTCTGTGTAGCACTTCAAAGGTATTTGTTTTAATTTTGGTTGAAAGCTTGACTTTTGTTAAGTGATGGGCTTTGATATATATTATTATGGTTCCTTCTACACAAGTGATGCAGAACTCATTTAAAAATCTGAAAATAGCTTTGTCTTGCATTTTAGACTACTATGTACTGTCTGCAAACAACTTGTTTTAATGCTATAAAGTATTTTAAGATTCTTCATATGTTTGGAAAAGTAATCTTTTTCCTTTCTGAAGAGTTTGCCTCTTGAAAGAACTAGTTTGAGAGGGTAATTCTGTTGTATATGGACTGCAAGAACTGAGTTATTTACTAGGCAAAATAACTGATGACTGGCATTTAAGTTATAAGAAAAGCTGGGAGCATTTGAATCATAGGGTATATATGCAGTTGTGCTACTTTAATGACTCCAAGATACTGACAACTAGTCATATCTTCAGATTGTGTTTTGACCTTAAAAAGGGGAGTTGAAGCAACTTTCCTGCACTGGTTTACAGAAAACTGTCACTGTGATAATTTTCTTGTGAAGGTATTCCAGCTAGACTGCACTTACTTGGCAGCTTTAGCCAGAAATATCTTTCTCTGTATCTCACATCATTGCTGTCTGGATCATTGCTGTTTGTTGTTTTTTTCTTTTGTCTGCAGTGATCTAAAGAATTACTGCAGCACTTGCCTTGAAAGTGTCACTGTTTCAGAAGCCTCCTTCGAGCTCGTGTCATCTTTTAGAGCAGCCTGTTTATGGTGAGCCTTGGCTGTGCTGTGCGTTGCAGGGGGGATGGCACGCTCGCTGAAAACTCTTCTGCAGATGGGCCCATTTTCAGTATTTATGTAATAAAAATGTCTTCTGGTAAGACGTTGTGTGCTTGCAAATAGTGTATGATAGAATGGATGTAGATATGTAGACTAACAAAATGTATGTAGTTTTAACTAGTGACTTAAACTATCTAGGAAAAGGAATGATTGAGTACAGTTCCCATTAAGCTTTTTCTGGGGCCACTAGCCACCTTGCACACTCTGGCAGTTCTCAGAAAATAGGATTTTACAGGAGTAGCATCTTCTGGGCATACATTATTTTATGCCTTTTTCTGGTCTTCAAGGTGTGTTCAGAGGCTGTGTGAGCATACACGTGTGCATAGACACACGCGTTACGTACACACGTTATTCTCACCTTTAGCATTACGGAGCGTTAATTCAGTCTGCTTGGCTTTGAAACCACGTGTACTTTAGATATTTTATTAATGCTTCTCCAGCGACATCAAGTTCCTGGTGGCAGCCCGGGAAATACGTTTAAAACGGGAAGGCAGTTATTGTTGCTGTGACCGTTGGAAGGTGACGCTGCTTTGGGAGCCAGGGGGGCGCCCCCTGCTGACCAGTGCCGAGGCCGGCAGCGCTCGAAATGAGCTCCCCGTTTAGCGTCAGGGCTGCTTTGGGCGCAAACACAGGGAGAAAAGCGATTAAAAATAACAATAATTCCTGTCTGCCTGGGACCAATATGTTTAGCAAAACGCATTAATTGCTCCTCTGCCCAATGGCTGGATCGTACTGTAGCTCTAGCTGTTGGGTGACGAGGATCAGCTGCTCCTGTGAGCAGCGGAGTGGAAAGCAGCCGCGTTTCTGCATGGCCGGCACAGAGGAGCCCTCTGACCGGCCACGCTCGAGGCTCCGAGCTCACCAAGAGGCTGCAGCTCCGGCCAGGCCCCGCTCGGGTGGCCTTGTCCAGGCCAGGGGAATCCGGTGATCGGCCTCGACAAGCTCTTGTCGCGCGACTGTGCGGGGACAGGAGTCGAGCAAAACACCCCGTCGCAGCCTGGCTCCACAGCTCGCCTGCATTTGGGGCAGAGCATTTCCAGGGTGGGAGCAAAGCCAGTGCTCGCTGTTGCCTTTGACGTATTAAATACAGAGATTTGGGTTCAACTGCTAATGATGGCCTTAATTTTAAAGTAGATATTTAGAGTTCATGCATAAATATTTAGTGTTTGTTTGGCTAGGTTTGATAGCCGAAACATATTGGTGCACAATTGGATGTATGTGTGCATGCAGAGAAGGATGCACCTTTCTAGATTGGTTTGTTATGTGTTTGTTTTTTTCCTAAGTGCAAATTGGTGAGTTGGTGTTCCTCTATAGATAAGGACTGTGTTGGAGACCCCATCATACTATGGTAGATTGGTTTAACTGAGCCGATTTGGGGGATGTTTTTGTTTCTGCCTGAAGGTTCTTAAAGACAAAAAGTGCCCTTTAACTACTACTCTGTTTCACTGAGATTGAATTGTTTCTTCAGCTATTGCAATATAGTAGAAGCCCATCTAAATAGTAACTAGGAAGGGAAATTAAATGTCGTTTTTGACTGTTAATAGAATGTGTGTACGTTCTCTATGCCTATGGCAAATTGGCATGTTGCTTTGAGCTGCACGATTCATGAATTTTCTTGTGTAGCTATTGATAAAATGCAAGCTTTAAATTTTCATAGAAATAATTACAAAACAACAATGTCAAAAAAAAAAAAAACCTTTGCATTGTGATTTTTATGAGGATAAGAGACTGCACTCCATAGAAAACAAATGGTTTACACTTTTGACAAAAATGTCCAAGAGTAGGAACCAATTCACTTCTTACCTGGTAGTTAAAATAGATATTTTTGCAGTGTATAGAATTTGATTGCTTTAGACAGGATTTTACTTTTCTGTGGTTTTGACTAAAGATATTGAAAACAGTGAGTATATTGTTAGTAGATGGCCTGTCTTAATGAACTGTGAAATACAGACTAGTTCTGTACTATATTTTAAAACACTACAGGAAATGAACCAATTTCTCATACATAAAAATGTTCTCAAATAAGCAGTTGAAGAATATGTGACAGATGTGTTATTTCAGATTCAACAGGATGATTAATTTTTTTCCTCCATAACATGATGCCTTCTCTCTGGCAATCCCATTAAACAATCTGTAGCTATCAAAAAATATTGATGTCTCAAATTTGCTCTGAACTCCAAAATGAAAAACTGCGCAAGAGAACATGTGGCCTGTCAGTAGCTATTTGTATTTACTCAGCTCTTTGTCGTGAAAATGGACACATTTGTTTGTGAAAGCCACAAGCTCGTGAACAAGTGAGTTGCTTACCTGTTGGATTTTTTGGTTTGTGCTGATGAATAGGAGATACCGTAATGGAAGCAGTGAATTCAGATGCAGATTATACAGTGCAGCGAAAAGAAGCTTTCTAGGATTTGTTTCACATCCATATTCCCTACTGTTTTAATGTCTGTAGTTTTTTTTTTTTTTTTTTTTTTAGCATTCTTGACCATGATTTTGAGCTTCACTCCCTTGTTTTATTTTGATTGTTTAAACTCCTTGTTTTACCCAAAATATAGTTTCTGTTTCTGGCTGTGAGGTAGGTTCCTACGGAGAAACACTCTGGAGCTTTCCTTGGCAAACATGAGCAGTCCTTGGTGGAAGTGAAACAGGTCCCTTCACAAATAGAACAACAGGATCCTAAGATTAGGCTGCAGATCAAGACTCCTTTCAAGATTAGGGCTTAAGTGTTCATAGCCAAGACTAGGGTAAAGCAAAATGGGAGCCCTCTGTTCCTATGAGCCAGCCAATGTTATGGTGCAGTTTACCTGCAGCAAAGCAGGTAAACTGATTTATCAAAATCAGTTCTTATGGCCCTTCATTTCTGGGAGAGGTTTAGCTGACCAGCTCCTCCAAAGCTGTACGCGGTGGTGTCACTAATGCAAATATTTGATATATGTTAATTGGAGAGCAAATGATTTTGTAGGAAATATGGCTAGTCATGGCTCAGGGAGACCGGGGAGGAGGTTAAGCTCTGGTGGCAGGAAGCCTTCTGTTCAGACAGCTGCGTCTCCAGCATTGATCCTAGGACCTTGATCAGCCAGTGGTCGAATGTGAACATGTGAAAGGCGCGATGGAGGAGGAGGAGGGCGCAGTGCAGCGCCCTGCCCTGCGCTCAGGTGAGAAGCAAGGTAGTTTCAAGCCTTGATAAGGAGAGGTAGAGCCCGTGGGGGTCTGTGCGCAAGCAGCGAGTCCGGATGCCTGCGGTTGGCAGCTATGTCACCTGAGGCACGCAGCTTGGTTAGCTGCTGGCCTTCCAGAGAGAATGCTGTCCTTCTGGGATGCTTTCCTGTGTGACGTGCATAGGGACACAATAAACAAACACCAGTGAGCTTTTAGATGTTACCTGACGGGCTTATTTTGACTTTGAATCCAAGTAGAAGGAGTATATATGACTGAACATACAATTCAGTCAGATTGAGGATTTAGTCAGAAAATTATTTTGAGAGTGATTGAAAAGTTACCAATTTTGAAAGAAACTATTTGCTGTTGATATGTGCTGTATCACTTGGTCTTCCCAAATGGCATTTTTTTTGACCCTTCCTCTTTACTCATTTGTATTAGGTATTTATCTCTCTCTCTCTCCTTTTCATAGTATAACCAACTCAAATTTTCCCAGTATGTGCCTATTACTTTTTTTTTTTGCTTCCAGAATGAACCTGCATCACCTTTTTGTCTTTTCTTGGAACAGATAGGTCCAAAAGTAATTATAATGCTCACAGAACTGAGTATTTTTGAAAATATTTATTATCTATATGGCATCAGTGATGATTTGTGTTTCTCTTGAGCTGAGGCTTTGAAGAGGATGCAGTAAAGTAGTTCTTTAGTCCTGGTACGTTTAATTTGGCACCTCCTATAGACTGTTACGACTGTTACTACAGATAATATAATAAGCAGTAAACAGTCGTATGTGTCTTCTTCCTTTTAGTGTAAGTTGTGACAATGACGACTGAAGTTGGCGCAGAGACTGAAGTTAAGAAAGATGCTGAGCAGGCGGGAGCAGGCCAAGCCAAGGACAAACCTGACGAAGCCTCACGTACCACAGAAGATGAAAAGTCCAGAAAAGCATCCTCAGAAGAACCTTTAGATTCGTCTTCTGTCCCGGTGCCAACTAGCCCAAGCAGCCAGAAGAAGGCAAAGGATTTGTCTGAAAGCAAGGGTATTTCTCGCTTCCTGCCCCCATGGCTTAAGAAGCAAAAATCCTACACGTTGGCAGAGCCCAAAGAGGAGGCCAAGAAAAAGACCGTAAGGGAGGACCAAGTGATTGAAGCGGGTGACTGCCAGCTTCCCGAGGAGGCGCCTCAGCCAGAAAGGAGCTTGAAAGGAGCAGCAACTGAAAAAGAGCACAGTGCTAAAGCAGAGGAGAAGGAGGAGAAGCGCTCTGTTAGCAGTGCTGAAACACAGGTAACTGTGCAAAACCTCAGGAACACTTAGAGCAGTTGGAGGGGCTCCTGTTTCATAGTTTAGGTGACACATGTAAAGCTGTATAGGGGTCATAGCAGGGAAAGACAATTATTACTTGGCTGCTTTGTTTTGCAGGTGGGTTCGTACAGTTATATGAGTGGTAAAGTTGACTTTAAAAGTTCCTGCTCTGTGACAGATTATTTTTTGCCTGCAGTAATTTTATCAAACTAATAAGTGTAACCTCACAAACACATGTTTTGTGATAGTCCAAGGGATAGGGGAATGAGCAGGGGTGAAGGCAGAAACTTCTCAAGTCAGCTTTGTCTCTGAAGCCAGTATGTCACACGAATACCTCTGTAATAACCTAATCCGCTTGTTATCTTTTTTAAATTATATTTAAGGCCTTACCATCTCACGTTTTGTGCTTCTACATTTTCTTATGCTTTATCTCTGCTGAAGCCGTGCATGTGGCTGCTCTCTTTGCTGATTCACCCTATGAGGTTGATGCTGAGTCTCAAGGCAAACACCCTTTCTGTGGTGGCCCAAAGTCTGGCTTTTGGAAAACTTGCATGTCCCTTCTCTAAACTCAGCCCTTGTATCCCACATTACTTGGCTTTTGTAAGCGGTGTTCCTTCGTTGTTTAATTCCTGGAGTTTCTCATTAAATTCTTTTGTGTTGGCAGTGGTGGGAGGGGAGACAGAAGTCAGTAAAATGTAAGTTCTTACTTAAAAAAAAAAAAAAAAAAAAAAAAAAAAAAAAATCAGGAGGACAGAAAAGGCATCACATGTGGTCTGATGGCAAGATAGGAAAAAGAAACCTGTGTTTCTGGTATCTTGTCCCCATGTGGAAAACCTTAATTCCAGAACTGGTGGTGGTTCTTCCAGTACCCTCATACTTTAATGAAAGATTAATGCCTTATTTATTGGTGGGATTTAAAAGAAATGAAGAAACTATTAAGTAGGGCTCCTTGTTTAATTGCTTTTCATACAGCCTGCCAAGGAAGATGGTAAAGAAATAGAAGTTGAAAAAGTTGCTGAGGAAAAAGAAGAAAAACAAGTGGAAAAAGAAGAAAAGCAAGTAGAAAAAGAAAAAAGGGAGACCAAAGAGGTACAGACAGGTGAAATCAAAGCAGAGAGCATCCCCCAGAAGTCTCCCAAGAAAATTAAAACTGTGCAATGTAAAGTGATGCTTCTGGATGGCACAGAGTACAGCTGTGATCTAGAGGTAAGGCATCAAGTCTTTACATAAAGACATCTTTATCTGTGTGGTAGGGAGGGGGAAGGCAGTGAGCACCGTATGCTTTCGTTGCAGGGAGAGTTGAACAAATGCGTTTTTGTTTTAGTAAATCCAATGAACTCAATTACAATGTTCACACAGCTATCATTTAGGGTCGGTTAACCCTTCGTTTTAAAATGCAGTCTTCAAGTCCTTCTTAGTTCATGCCCTGCATACACTAGTATTCAAAAATAAATCATTGGGCAAGTGATTTCATGTCTGTGATATGCGGTATCGGTTCATCTGTCCAGTGTTCCCAAGAATATGCCAATAGTTTAAAAACATTTCCTTTTGTGAACTCCTTGGAATACTTGGCTAATTCTGTTTCTGAGCCTGTGTTAATATTTGGCAAATTTTTTGAGTAATTTGTCATAACCATTGAAATATCATGTTCCCCATCCCTCTACATTAGTAGTGACACATTTTCATTCTTGTATAACAGGTGGTTCTCTATTCAGAAATAGCACCAAGTCCCGGCTTGCTCTCCTTAGAGCTCATCCTTTTCTTGAGTGTGAGCAACAGCCATGTTTGCATGTACAGGATCTATATGTATTGTCTGTATATGACAACTGTTGCACATAAGAACAAACAAAACAGTAAAGGCACATCCCTCTGCAAAAGCAGAAGGAGAATTAGAAAAATTTGAACAGAAGGATCTTTTGCCACCTGCTAATCTTCATTTTCACTGCAGGAAAGTGCTGCTTGCCTCTCCTTCCTTTCTTTGCTATTTCAGGACAATGCAGAAAATGATCCAAAGTGTAGCAGCAGATGCACTAGCACTCTTTCTAAGGAGGAACTCCTCAGAACACTTCGTAGTAATTTGTGGCAGTCAAAGCAGTTCCTCTCAAAAACCAAGTTCTCCTAGAGTTTGCTTATATTGTGGCTTAAAGAAAATATTTTTACTTTTAAAAGATTGTGACTTTTTTTTTGAAAAGGTTTGGAAACCTTTCAATTTTGAAAAAAAGCATTAGTTGTGTCTAGAGGAATGGCAATCTATCTGCACACTGTTCCATTTTCTGCAGCACCACAGGACATGCCGTTACAGTTAGTTCATTGCACAATGGACAAGCTCCCACAGAAGCTGAGGGAAGGCCCACAACTGCAAGAAACTCAGAATCAAACACTACTTATCCTGTTGTCTCTAACTTCTTGAAATTACTTGACTCTCAGTAAGTCCTKACTTAGTAAGTCCCCTGCCAAAGGGACCTGATGCCCTGTCTTTCAGTAAACATGCGTTTTAGGATTCACGGGTAAGCCAAACAAGYGTTCTTGGTAAAATCCAAGTTACTGCCTCTAGCAGCGTGGAATATATGCAACGTATGGAAGGGTTGCAGGGCCCAGAACTCCAGTTCCAGGATAACTAACTTTTACACAGAACTAATGCAAAATAAYGAGTACCTTTCCTCCTGAGGCAATGGAGTGGTCTCCACGTGARCCAAGCCATGTCCACAGTTCACCAGGGTGTCAGTCTGAGGCAAGAAGAGCCAAGCTGTAGCTCTTGAGCTGATCCCAGCGGTAGGGTGGTGCCAACAGAGCGGCCTCTGGGAAATCTGCGGCTGGAAAACCCGGAGCCAGTAATTATATCCATCACTCCTGGGTTTTGCTGAGACATAGCTGTGCCGAGCCTGGAGTTATCCCATGCTGTGGAGGGTGGGGAACCTGAGGAGATCATTCCCATAAGTAGCTCCTGAAGTTTTCTTCCTCTTGATTCCAAAATGTGTGTATGCTCTGCACTGTGTAYGCAGCTCATGGGATCATCCTTGGCCTAATAAATTAAAAGCTACTAACATTTATTTAAAATCTTTTAAAAACTTCTTTATATTTCAGTATGTTTTATTACTATTTTAGTCCGAGCAAATCTATGTTCTAATAGGACTAGTATTAGTTAAGATGAAGCTTCCTAGCTAAGTTTATTTCCAAAGAGGATTTGGAATGTGCCCTCCATTGCTGTGCCGTACCGTGTCCCCCAGTGCCCCGCTACGATGGAGGGTGTTCCTGCACCTGCTCTCCGCGCCACGTCTGTGTTTCCCCTCACAGAAATTAGAGGGGAAAGCGTCATTTCTGTTGCTAATGCAATGTGCATTTTTGCCATCGTGCCTTAGTAGTAGATGGGAAAACTTTCATGTGCATGGACAACATAAAAGCAATTGAAAAGCAAAAAATACCCTGGTGAGCACTGAAGAGAAATTGATTCTTTGTAGCAAGAGTTCTGTCCTCAAGAACTGGAAGCAGCAGTATGAATCTAGTACTCATCTCTGTTCCCTCCCGGCCTGGGGAAATTCTGTGACTCATAAGCTGCTGGTAGGTCAAGGAGGTAGGCTGCTGGTTTCTCCCTCCTTCATGCACTGCTGCTGGCTTGTTTGCCCTGCAGTTTTGCATTCTGACACGCTGATACTCACATCCTACTGCCTCGTGCACACACATCCTCTACCACCTCCTTCCACGYGCAATCAAATACCTTATGTACATCAAACCCCCCTGTCTGTTCCTTCATCTCTTCGTTCTTCCTCACATTCAGATTCTAGGACCCAAAAGTCCCTGTCTCTTTGAGTCCTCCCAGAAATCATAGACTTCTAGGTAGAGTAATTTTTCTCACTTATTCTACCCTTTTGGTAGTTTTGTTTCCCTATTATTTATAGTAAGCAAAGTTTTTTATAAGAACAGAAGCCAGAATTAAAAAAAGGGACAAAGTAGAAGACAACAAATAATCTGGAAACATTTTTCAAATAGATGAAGGACTAGAAGGTAATKGGAAATAGACTTTTGTCAGGCATAAGTTCTCCTTTATAAAACCTGATAAGCACCTTCCATACTAAGGTGACTAGATTGGTGGATGAGGTGAGAGCAGTGGATTTAACCTCAACTTTAGCAAGACTTTTGTTACTGCTTCACATAATATTTTCAATGAAGATATTAAGGCCTAGGAAAAAAAAAAGGCCTAGCAAAGTGTACAGTGAGGTGGCCTGAAAACTGGCTGAGCTGTTGGACTCAGAGTTGTGTTCAGTGGTGGGAACTCCAGGTGGATGCCTGTCACTAGTGCTTTATCCCAGGGGTTGAGGGATGTGTGGGGCTGTTAGTGACCTGCACAGTTGTAGAGTCCAGCAAACCTTCAGCGAGTTTGCMGGTAAGACAGAAGAGGTAGCGGTGGTTGGCAGACCCGATAGAGTTGCCATGCAGACAAACATCAACAGGCTGGAGAAATGGACACAGAGGAGTCTCATGAGATGCAACAAAGGAAAACAGAAAGTTTAGACATAGTTGTTAATACTTTTTTTTGACCAATCTCAAACATTACCTTGACAAAAAAATTAAGCTTTGTACTTGTCTGTCTGTCTGCCAGAAGTGTTCTGTAGCAACATCTGTATCTGTAAATATTGTGCTTCTTCATAGGCACAACTTGCTGCAGGATCCTCTCATCTTGTGTTCTTGATCTCTTAAATTCTCCTTAAGTTTGCAAAATAATTTGTTAGCATTTGAATACCAATTTGATCCCTTGAGCTTGAGTTTTGCTCTCCTTCCTTGATTTTTCGTTCTTATTGACATTGTCAGTGCTTAGAGTCCTGGGGAAAAGGAAGCAACAACGATACAGGCTTATACTGCAGTCAATGGAAATAAGACTATTCTTTGAAAGCCTAGCATCTCCCACCAAACAACTGGTCTCCTCTTGCCTTTTTGGTGTAGTTGAACAGAATACATCCAGTTTTTTCTTTCACAAGGGCTGTTTCWTTTTTGGAACCATGAGAAAAGTGAACCAGATCTGTCATGCACCAAGACTGTCCGCAGAAAATCTGCGTTCCCAGCCTAATGATGCTTGTCCTATGTCATTGTTTGGGGAGAAATGTTATTATTTTGACTTTTGTTTTCTCTTTAGGGAAAATAAAAATCCAAACTGTATCATTTTCTTTTTCCACTTTGAAACAAATGAGATCACTGCCATTGATCCAGGAAGTGCCTTACATGAAAACACATCTTAGGCGTTTCATCAAGCCTGTGGTGCTGACAAGTATGTCCCGTGCCTCCTCGTTCCAGTTATTTTCCACGTGCACCTACATTCTGTCCATATGCATCCAGTTCAGGCTTAGAAGTGAGAAAGTAATGGGGATCTGAGGAGTAATGCCCAGGTAGTTCTATGTGACAGGCAGCAGGTATCAAGAAACATTTCAGAGTAAATTAAATCCTAATGCTTTTGGTCTCTGCACCCTTATTAAAATACTGATATGTTTCTGAAAGCCAGTTCCTATGTGTGCCTCGTCTCTAACATGTCATCTCTGTGTGTGTGCCATGAAGAAGCTGAGAGAAGCTGCTTGGTTAAGAAAGATGGTTGTAACCTTTGGAGAAAGCAGCCCTGTAGGTGTGACTGTGTATAGAAAAATATCAAACAGAGCAAATCATCATCGTGCTTTTACTGTGCTGCACAGAAATCTCTGCAAATGAATGTGGAATTTGATGCTGTTATTTCATAGTTGAGAATTTGTCATCAAGTGCTGCTGGTGCAGTACACTTGTACTGTCATTGTTTCTTTGCCACTTTCTGTATATTGATAATTGCAGTAAGTCCTTCTTTGTAGCTGCCTAGTGTTGTTTAACAAAGAAATTACTCTTTGCTGGTTTTTGCATGCCTTTTCTGTTGCTCAGGGCGTGCCTGTCGTGGTAAATGTTTGGCTCTTCACAAAAAGCTCATCTCGGATATTTCTCGTTTTGAAAATTGCTTTGTAAATGAATTTAGCACATCAGAAAAGAATCTGCTTGTACTTTTGCCCTTGGGACTCTTTATTTTCACTTAATAGGTCTTTCTGACTGGTGTCAGCTTGCCAGTTGGACCTGTGCATGTTGAGTCAATAATTTCTATAGTACTGTTTAAGCAGATATTGCAGCTTTTTTTAGTAATACTTTCCCTCTCTTTATTCTTGTCTACTTTTATGATTTTATTACCTTTTTTGAAGAGCTTTCATTTCTTTGATATAAATCTCCTGATTTGCTTGTCTGAATACCAGTGTAGAGAGTGATAGTTTCCCTGTCATCCAGAAAGATTTGTGACCTGTCAGTGTAATGAAGCTAAGCCTTGTGGCAAGCAGAATCTGTTCCTCAGTTTATTACAATTTCAAATTGCTAAAGTGATGTTTCAGCATCCAGTTATTTTTTGCTGTSATTTTTTTTYTATGAGTTTTGTTTCTAGGAAACYAGGAAAGTTATATAAGGAATCAAAATAACCTCTATTAAAAAGTTGCTTTTAAGGCTTTTAACTTAGAATCTAAAATACAAATACTTTTTAGCTCCGTTTTAACAAAATAAATTGATTTTCTGCATCCTATAATTTAACAATCAAAAAAAAAAAATCCAAACCTATTTAGATCTAAGAAACTTTCAAAGACTGTACTGGAATAATAGTATATGGAAGCATTATACTAGAAGAGATGAGAAATTATCTGAAGCTATCTGTGAGAGGAGGTAAGAATTCTCATTCATCTTGGATCATTGGAATGTTATTCTTGATTTCTTGATTAAATATGGGATTTATAATGGAGACTTTTTCCAGTTTTCTACTTTTATATAATCCATGTTTAACTAGAAGATAGCAGAGCTTTAATAAAATAAGTGATAACTATGTGGCTACAGGTTATAAGCAAGTGAAGATGCTGTTGAATTTATTTTCCTGCACTCAGCCATTTATCTGATTAAATATTTAAAGCAAAAGACATTTAGAGGCTGCTGCGTGACTGAATCTTGTGCACGTTTGAACATTTGAAATACACTGAAGTTGACATCAACTGTATGGCTACAGTGTGCTAATCTGAAGTAAAAATAAGCTTTTGCTTAAAACAGTTAAGCTCATTTTTTGGAAAACCCTGAATTAAGGAAACTGTCTGAACTTGCTAAGCAAAATGCTTAAATAACTGTAGTTGAGTTTTTATTTGCACATCTTTCTGGCGTCTCAAAYGTACAGACTAGTGTTTGAATGAAACTGAGAGGTAAGGCTTTGCAGGGGGACTGACGGGGGCATTTAATCAGACACATCCTGACRCAGATTCAGCAGACCCCACTAAAATTAAGATTAACACCTGTCTGTAGTCAACTTGAAGCCAGAAGAGATTCTGGTTGAGATAAAATATGAGGACACCTTTCAGGACTAATCTCCTTGACTGTTGTAGTCCTTACCCATGTATCTGTAGATGGTGACCCTTTTATAGCAAAAGGGTCCATGATACCGTATTTTAATTTCCAGTTGGATGGAAATCTCCCGTTCTGCGAGCCGCCTGCAATTGCTTAGCCCTTCAGAGGAGGAGGTGAGGCTGGAAACCTGGGTACACCTGCTCTGAAGTGGCTGTGTTTCAAGGGGGCATCTGTTCGTTAGGGGGCTGAAACGTGGCAGTGGAATAACGTTGGTTACATTTCTGTTTTCTATGTTCTCATTAAAAAAAAAAAAAAAAAAAAAGGCAAAATAGAATAATAGTGCTTTGAATCCTGCATTGTTTAAATCACAGGCCATGTACATAGTTCTGCCATGTTAGCCTTGCTGTACTCTTTTCTTGGTAGCAGCGTAGGGGCTGAGTTTGAGCTTTGCCTTTTGCTGCCGTTGCAGCGTTAGAAAGGAGATTTCCTTGTGTTTGATGCCACCTTTGCTGAGGAATCAAAATTAGGGATCAGGGGAAGCAAAAGCTACGTAGTGTGGAAGGGAAGGAAGGGAACATTGAGAGARAGGAAAAAGAGTGGAGGAATGCATGTGAGGAAACAAGCAAATACAAAGAATGAGAAAGTTGAGAAAAGCATAGAGAGGAAGTGAGGAATAAAAGTGGATTGAATTTTTGACTTCAGTAGGGAAATTTCTTTATGTTTTGGTCCTACCTGCTGCTGTTCTGATGTTGCTGTTGAACAGTTGTGAAAAATGGTATGTACTTGATCTGCCTTTTTAACCCATTCCTAGTACAGATTGCTTAATGCAATGTGTTGYCTGGGCTTTTCATTAGGCGTGCTGATCAACAGCTCACAGATGGTTAGAAATCAGTGTATCAAACGAAATCAAAGCTTTTTCATTTATTTTTGAAAGCAAATTCCAAAACAGATATTTTCATTGGGCTGCAGTGAGCATCTGCCTCATTCTGTGCGAGTGTGTGGTAATGAAACTTTTTTTTCTTTTTATTTCTGTTGTATATTTTTTCATATTTATTCATATTTATTATGAGAGCAGTTGATAGCGAGATGCCTGGCTTTTGAATCTACAACCAAAAAGACCAGTTTCTGATGCTATTGTTTCTCTATGGTGTTGGTTAGGTTTTGAATTGCTATAATGTCTTCATGGCATATTGGCTCAATGTACTTTTTTTTTAAACTTGTATGCAAAAGATATTGACTCAAAACAAGTTTTTAAAGATGCGGTTGGACGTTGCCAGTATCCAGTTCCTGTGGTGACCCAGTTACTTCCTAATATTAAAGAAAAAAAAAGTGTATTATCATAATATGTTTTTAACTTAATTCTAGCAACTYTATGTTTACATGTGCCAAAAACTTGGATATTATCTGTACTTATTTGATTTTTAAGTGCATATATTATGTGTTCTGTGCATAACCTTTCTTTTTACCCTTTYTTTTAACCCACAATTAGCAGAGCGGGCTTCAGAGCTGTGATTAATGATAGCRTCTGCTACATCTGCCATAATTGGTAGATTGCTTTCATTGAAATGTGTTTATCTGGAAAATGCTTTTGATAGTTACAGTTGCTGACACACACAGTGATTTAGGGAGGAAAGATTATATATATTACATGCAATCAAGCAGGCTACAATTCCAGCAAACTTCTCTTGCTTATGTTGAGTTCTCATTTGAGCCTAGCTCTTCTCTAAATAGCTGATTTCTCCCCAGTTGCGGTTGAGACTTGCAAGGCGACAACGTGGCTACTTAACCACTTCAGGCTGTCTCTTTCTGCAGAGTATAATTCCAGAGGAAGTTCCAGTGACGTTCCGTGGTGCTTAGGCTGCTGAGCATGTTTGGTTTGTAGCTCTGCCTGCTGCAAGTTTTGCCCTGCTGTTCCAAACGGAGGCCCACGGATGGGCGCAGGCGCGGGGCGTGCCGGACCCGCGGCGGTTCCCCGGCGCTGCCGCAGCGCTCAGCATCCCCCCGAGAGCGGCAGCAGGAGCAGAAGGGCCTGGGAGCCGCCAGGCTCCCCAAAACGCCCTGCTGTCGCCTCRTAGATAAATGCCACGAATAGCAGCAGCAGCAGCAGCCTGCAGGATTCCAGACGCGAGGCCACGTGCTGCCGTTCGCCTGCCAGTGAGCGGCTCCGTTGCACCCTTGCAGAGAAATCCCAGCCCTCCTGATACATTGTGAGCTGCCTGCTCTAAAACTTCTCATCTTTTGCCAGCTGCCACCACCAGTGCAACAAATCCTTTCCCCAGGAATAGCCCATTGGCCTGCTTTTARTTACCAGCAATAGGAGGAGATGGGATAACCTTGTTTACGTTACCAGTTAGTGGTGCAGGAAAGGCAGGTAAAACTTCAGGATTAATTGCAATTTGCTGAGGCTGTTGCACTTCCAAGCTGCAGAAGCAGCCGGCTGAGGGGTGTCTCTGCCTTTCATTACTACTATAAAGGAGCTGACTGTGCGCTGCTGAGATGAACATCAAACCAACCTATGATCTCGTTGTTATTGTTGTTTTTTCACTCTCCTTTTTTCTCTATTAATGACTACCACAGAAATTATTTTTAGGCAGACTAAACTGCTGTGAAAAGGGTTTTTATCTTGGAGTAAACTACTGACGAATGGCTTAGTTGCTTTCAGAGATGGCATGTTTATAGATAGAAAGCAACTCCCTCTTTTGTTTTTTTTCTACCCCTCAAAATCTCTACAGTATTGAATGGTAGGCAGAAGTTATTCATGTTCAGTATGAGAAATGTGAGAGAGTGTGTGAGAGAGTGTGTGAGAGAGTGTGTGAGAGAGTGTGTGAGAGAGTGTGTGAGAGAGTGTGTGAGAGAGTGTGTGAGAGAGTNTGTGTGAGAGAGTGTGTGAGAGAGTGTGTGAGAGAGTGTGTGAGAGAGTGTGTGAGAGAGTGTGTGAGAGAGTGTGTGAGAGAGTGTGTGAGAGATTAAGTTCTTGGTATTGATGTGATCTTTTTTCTTTTTTTTTGACTCAAAAATAAGCAATAGGAAGAAATGCTCACTGTGACAGTTCTTAGCTGCATTGAGCTTCATCTTGGGCAGTTCATTTTCCAGACGTGGACATCTCCTAACTTTTGGTGCTGCACTTAACTCCTTGGTTTCTCTAAGACAGTGTAGTTGGAAAAACAGCTTTCCATGCTATGATTGAACAATCTCACTGTAAGAATTGACATCAACTCATATCATCATGATCATTTTCCCTGTTGAGGATCCTTTTAGCAGTTYGACAGGCAGGAAATGATCCATTTTTTTTTCTATAAATGTTTATGCATGAATAGAATTACATAAAAGGAAAATGAGATAAATTGAGATAAAAGGAATACAACTTTTTATATTTATGATAACTTAAAAAGCAGCTTTGAAGCGTGTTCCTGCATGTGTGATTGAGTTTCTTGCCACTTCAGTTGTGTRAAAATGGTGTGGGGTAAATGGAGTAAAAATGTGTTACCTGTCCATTCAAGTCAGATTTTGATAAATTTTTACCTCCCCTAAAAATTATCTATGTCAATGAATATATATGTAAAAGTATTTTATAAAAGAGACACACGAACACTGACAAATATTATGTAAAAATATTGCTCAAATTATAAGCGGTGTATCATAAGAAAGCTTTATAACATGACTTAGTAATATTTAAAATTTTCCTGTTCTCCAGTTGCAGCAATCTGTTTTGTCAGCTGAATGTGTTCATAAAATTAAACAGTTACGGTACTTTTCACTTTTCAGAAAAGAGCAAAAGGCCAGGTGCTGTTCGAGAAAGTATGCGAGCATCTCAATTTACTGGAAAAAGACTATTTTGGCCTGGTGTTCTATGAGAGCTCAGACCAGAAGGTAAGTCCTTGGAGTTGTTTTGTTGTTGTCGTTGTTTTTATTGTATTTTTTGGTGTTCTTATGTGTTGTTAATGACTCAATTAAGGAGCAGCATTAAATGTATACTGTGAAAAACYGATTAAATAATCCCCAAATGGCAGTGACAGTTGTAAGCTTGGAATGTGGGTTAGATACTGACAGGTATGAATAGATAACTAACAATGCACTCATTTATTGCTTTAGAGCAGGGGGATATCTGCTACCTGACTTTCCAGTAGTTTTCCTACCCTGTCTCAAGTATGAAAATACTGGCATCTTGTAAAGATGAGACAAGAAGTAGCTCATAACCAGCACTGGAAACTTGTTTTAGAAAGACTTGGCTTATAAGAGGTGTTTTGATATGATTATATTCAAGTAAGACTTTTTAAAGTACCTCTTGTTAGTATATTCATCTTGCTCTTGCTTATGAAGTAGTTTATCAAGCCATCTATGTTGCTGAGATGAGAAAAATCCTGGTCAGTTAATTGCATTCAATTGCTAGAACCAATTTCACTTCTTTCCCAGTGTCTGTGGTAAGTTACGGACCAGATGTCACTCTGCCCACAAACTAAAGATAGACCTGCTACCTTCCCCGCCCCCTCCATCATCATCGAAGGAAAAAGAAGGGGGAAAAAAAAAAACCACCTTAACAACTCTAAATTATGCCTTTCCCATTCTAAGAAACTCAGGTCAGCCAGTAGGTTTCTTTGAACTTTATTTGATGGAGGGGAAGAACCTCTAAGTCTATTTGGAGCACATAGTTTGGAAAGAGATTGATTATCAAGACTAAATTATTAAACTATTATGTTCTTTGGAGCATTTACTTGGATTTCTTTCTAAATGTGAGAAGGAAAAGGAAGGAGAGGTCAGTTGTGGATTGGAGAAGGGGGGGTGCTTCATATTTAAATTGGGAGATTCGGGTAATTTTSTTCTCTGCAAGTGCAGTGTTTGCTGCTTGCTCAGCAGGGGTTGTCTGTTTGCTAGTTGCTGAAGATGAAGGAGCTTTTCATTTTAATTTGATTTCTAAAGCTGTTAGGACCTCACTTGTCTTGTGCTGCTGACACAGATTTCACAAATTTAGATATATGAGCAAGATAATGAGAGATGCATTTTTATTAGTGTTTTGCTTTTTCTCATCCTTCTCTAAAGACCATTTGCCTGATTTTTGCCCATTCTTCAGTAACTAATAAACTATATTTACTACCTTGCTAACTAGAAAACTATATTTGCTAAAACTCTATTTGCTGTTCTGCTATTTGAGGTTATAACTCTTTGATATGGATTGGTGGGGGATTAGTTGGATTCAGCAGTTTCTGCCAAAAAAAGAATTGATAGCCTTGAAATTTTCCTCTGTCATTCACCTTYCTCTAAGTTTATTTGAATTGTTTTTCATAGCAGCACCAGTTTTCTAATGCATTTTTTATGCCATATCTGTTGCCTTCCCAGATAAAAATATGACAAATCTTTGATGTTGAGCCCAGTTGGTGCTGAGTGCTGATGAATGACACCAATTGGGGTTTTTTYTCCTCCTTGTGCACTAATTCCAGCCATCTGTTGACAAGCCAGCTTTAAACAAATAATTTTTACCTCTGTAGAAGTGGCAGAGAGAGGAGAGGAAAAATCGCTGAAGTTCTTAAATGGTTTATTCCCACTGCACTTGGTTTGTGGAAGTGCTGGACAGTTTATGCTCTAAGCTCCAGCTCAGTTGGAAATGTGGTTGGAAGTTGGAAACACAGAAATCAGCTATATAATTTCCCATAAAGGAAGAATTATTATTATTTGCAGCATGTTCTGCCTTGTATATGTTCTTTTGTCCTACTTGTGTGAAAGCCACATATCCTAGTCTTCAGCTATAGCTTTGCCATGCTATATTTTATACTTATATGTAGCTGTTCCTATTTCTTTCTACTTATTTTGATTATGAAAAATGCAAAGTTTTAAGGTATTTCTAGTTTTCTTGGTAATCGGAAGAGCTTTCTAACTATGGCTTTYCAACTGGAAATCTAGGATGATACTGTAGTTGAAATGCAGCTCAGCTAAAATTATTTGAAGACTTCTGGTGACTTTGAAGGCCTTTCAGTGTCACGTTTCTATTTTCCTTTGTTTCCTTTAAATGACACACAGATTTTTTTTTAGAAATGCTTTTTATCCCTTCTTATGTAAGGAAGTTATGGCTGAGTAACTCCGGAAGAATTATAATGACTATGAAATGTAAAAGCTGCTGGTTTTTAATGAAAAAAAAAAAAAAAAGAAATTATTCTTATATTTTTAGTTGCATGTATAAATACATTTTAACTTACTTTGGAAATAGTACCTATCGAATGTCAGCAGGCTGCATTAGTGACCGAATAGACTTGGATCAAAATCTTTTGCAACAGGGAGCTTAGTATGTGGAGTGGCAGCAAYGAAGCACAATCCTTTACCAGCAGAGAGGATCGTTAAGAATTTACACTGGGGCAAAACTATTAAATAACTATGTGTTCTCCTAACCCATGCAGACCCMTAAAACTGCATCATAGCATGTTTTTCTTTAAATCAATGTAACCTTGGGTGGAAAGGACTGTCAGGACTATCRCGTTGGAGAAGAGTTGGTCAGGGCGATGTTTGGCACCGTGGAGTGAGAAGCGAGGTCCTGTATAAAGTGACCGGCTATTTCCTCAGGCAGGAATCGTATCCTTAGGAGGTTCCCTTTTGGCAACATTCCTGCTGGCACTGAGGGGCCCTCTGGCCTTCCAGCTGTTGCTGGTGCAGTGCCTGGTAGCAATGCAAGCCTGGCACTCGCCCGCTGGCGCTTCCCCACCTCCTGCTTCTTGAATTGCGGCTTGTAAGCAGCGCTCACGGTGCCTCTGCTCCACGGAGGGGTGGGTGTGAAGGTAAAGAAGATGAGATCAAGCTCTTCTCAGTGGTGGCCAGTGATAGGACAAGGGGTAATGGGTACAAGTTGAAACACACAAAGTTCCGTCTTCCACATGACGAGGAACTTCTTTCCCGTGAGGGTGCCAGATCCCTGGCACAGGCTGCTCAGGGAGGCTGTGGAGTCTCCTCCTCTGGAGGTCTCCCAACCCACCTGGATGCCGCCCTGTGCCCCGTGYTCTGGGTGTCCCTGCTGGAGYAGGGGGGAGTGGGCTAGATGATCTCTAGAGGTCCCTTCCAACCTCTACCATTCTGGGATTCTGTGTCTGATTACTGGAAATAAGTGTGTAAACATACCTAAGTTTTCCCTAACTAYAGCAGAAAGGCCTGTATTCTAGTCTTTACCCAATCTTTTTCGTAACACTTATAGGTAAAAGTAAACAACTTTGCCTGAATTACTGGTGAATACATCTTGCTCATTTCTCAGTCCTGTTTTCCGAAGTTGTATTTTGGGTGATCAGTAACAGCATAAAAAGAGATTCCTCAACTGAAATGCTATGAGCTACTTAATGTTGTACCAGTTATAGTGAAGGATTTTTGGTGTTACAAGAACAAATATTTTGAAAAAGACAGCTTTATTTGCCTAACAAACACTTAATGATCTAAGACAACTCTTAAGCAGAGCTGAGCATCTAAACTTGAAYCTTGCCTTTGCATCAATGTTGAAATTCTACTTGTTCAGAGAGAATTTTACCTGGAGGAGATRCAAAAATTTAAAAATAATAATAAAAACCTTTTTTTTCTACTTTGCTTTGAGCGTTATCAGAACTAAAATGAACATACAAATGAGGGGAGAAATATATTTTTGGACATCAAGAGAAATCTCATTGTCAGTAACTCCAGAGATTAGCTGTTTCTGGAAATGGCCACTTATATTAATAAAAGAAGAAATCAATAAAATGAGAAAATGGCATCCAGTTATTCATTTCTCAGTATTACGGAGCGTAGTCTAAGGTAATAGGACGACCATCAAYGTTGGTTCAGTTATGTGCCTGTGGAGGCAGACCCACTAACAAACCACACATTTACTTTCAGGATTTTCTGGGATGTTTTAATGTGGAACAGATCTAAGCTTTAGCTGAGAAGTAAGCAGTTACATCACTATCTTCAGCRTGAAATGATTTTAACATATATATATATATTTTATTTGTTTTTCAGAACTGGCTAGATCCTTCAAAGGAAATTAAGAGGCAAATTCGAAGTAAGTATTTCTGAATTCAGATGTTCTCTGCCTTTATTTTTGCACAGAAGTACTTTTCCTGAAGTCAGTAGTCCAGATGATGACTGAACGGTATGCTTATAAAGTAGAAAAGRGGTGTGAGTTGTTAATTTTTCATTAAGAAAAAAGTAAGTGGAGAGTCAAAACAGCAGACTTGCCTTGTTGCTTGTTTCACTTCAGCTGTTGAGGGGATGAAGAGAATCTGCTTCTATGAAGAGTGGATTGGGGAGTACAGTAGTTAAAGCAGCTTGTGGCAAATCCAGAGATCTAAGTGCAAACCTCGCTCTTCATCGACTCTGAAGACTGTTCAGAGAGACTCTGCTCTATATTTTCAGTGGGCACTTAGTCATTTGTACTGGAGCACTTAAGAAGAGCCTTGTGTGCCCCGACCTTGCGTGAGACACAGGCAGCAACTGAAGGAGGCCTAGAGAGTCATGGAGCTTTGCCATTTGGGGTCCTGTAATATATTCCACAATATTGGCTACCCACCCTCCTGCCCAGGAAAGAGAATGAAATGCAAGGCTATTGATATAATTATATATATTTTCAGATTGGCCACAACGCCGAGTGGTGATAAATTCACACGTAAAATCTGAGAGAGACAGTGTGCCGCAATCTGAGAGTTTGGCAGCACTATGTGCAAAGAGAGGAGTTGTCCTGTGGAAGTTGCTCTATCTCCACTAAGGATAAAGAAGGATTTTTGCAATGTGGTGGTAGCTGAGCTGGAGCTGACTCTTGTCAGTGTGACATAAGGATGGCCAGACTCTGACTTTTAAAGTCTTGAAGTGTGGGTTGGATATGGCTATTCCTTATGTTGTTTATTTTCTCAAAGGTGATTCAAGCAAAACTTCAGAAGTAGTAGTTTTATTAATTTTGAAGGAAAAATTTATATCTCTCAGTTTATCTGTATCAGATACAGTTTATCTGTCTCAGTCACACAGTACTCTAGAAATGTTAGCTGAGATACAGCAATATCGTGAGTAAATGGCACAAAAAGCATTTACAGGAATAAAAAACCCACTGGTTCCCAGTTTGAATGTGATGAATCATGTTAATTGAATGCTGTTGGTTGGTTATATTGCATTCTTCTCTAAGAATGTGCCTAAAGTTGCCTCTGAAGCATTTTTGAGGTAACAATCTGGCCATAAAATGTTTGACATTTCTCTGTGTTACTAAGCTTCAAGACAGAAAGCCTTCTCTGGGACAGAATGTTAAATACCACTTTAAATATCAGGTCTGTGGGATTTGTTTTTGTCTTGACCACCAATTCAAAGCACCACTAATAGTGTGCATTATTGCACCAGGACAATTATTGTTTGTATGTCTGTGCTACACAGCTATAATAAATAAAAATAGACTGTACACAAACAGTGTAACATACTTGCTAGTCTATTTTTGGAGGATAAATGTGCTTTCAGTAATCAGGTAAAATAKAAGTCTACCAACTGTCCAGAGATTACGTAGAAAGTCAAGTACAACATTTTATCTATGGATTAGTTATAGGATTTAGTTTGAGTGGACATCTGAAATGTGCAGTCTTTAGATTTGAGGATTTATGCTCTTTTGAGCTTTTTGCAGAGGATAGAGATTTTTGATCAATGTGCAGGTTGCCTCGTTACTCTGCCTTCTGAAGAGGAGCTGTAGAAATGGGGAGAAGAAACAGAAATAGGTTAAGCAGTAGTTAACCTGTGGCTACTTTAACTGCGACTTAGACCAGGAAAAATAGTTCATACCATTCAGGAGAACATTGTAAATGCAGGTTAGCCCCTCTGTGGAAGGAGTCGTCAGTCATCCTTCGTTCCTTGCTATCCCTTCTTAGGACAGCTCTCCCTGAGCACTCTTTACAGGAATGCTTTTCATCCCAATTATTTTTCTCTGCCAGTTTGGTTTATTCAGTACTAGCAGAATTTCATTAAATAAAACTAGTTCTCTTAAATGATGGGAGTAGGGTTTTTTTTCATGCTACTATTAGATGTTACTAGATCTGCTTTTTTCAAGGTATTCTTGGTCTAATTCTGTCTTGTGGTGTATTAGATTATGCCGTGAGGCAAATGGTACCCAGAGACCATTTGCACATAGGATAAATGAGACTCTCTCAGTCAAGGAGTCCTGCCCTACATTGTAAGGAAAGCTCTCGTTGTTGGAACAAATTGTTTGCAGGCACATGAAGAGGCTCTGACATCCTCAGCTCTCAAAAGAGAGGAGTAGCTGTGCAGCCTGTGGCAAAACAAAAAAGCTCACATTTAAACAGAATTTTATGGAAATTAAAATGCTTCAATAAAWACTTGAATCTGAAAATCTGAATTCATTTTTGAAATTTGCATCAGAAATTTTTATCTAGATAAAGGACTTTTTCACCTGTAACAGCTTTGGACTTTTAAAATAGCTTTCTAAAAAATAAACAATTTCAGCACTCTTCCCTAGCATAATCTTGGAAATGGATCTGTCAAATCTTTTGCCAGAATGCACAGTTTTCTAAGCATGACTTCTGTGTGCAAAACAGTTTTTTAAAGCTCTACTTACTGTTAAATGTTCATCATTAACAAGCCTTACAAAATGTCTATTCTTTTTTAATAGAAGGTTATTTGCAGGAAGACTTCATTGAATATGCATTTGCATTAGGAAAAAGATAAGCTGAGACAATAAAGCACTTTAATTGTTTTAGTAATATAATATGATTTCCTATCTGTCTGTGCTGGTTTTGGCTGGACAGCATTGTAGTGTTATCTTTGTTTGGCAAGATATGAAAAAGCTTAACTGTATCTGCTTTGAAGGAACATGTAAAAGCAAACAATTAAATAACTTTTTTTATTTCCTAGTTTTTCCATACATACTATTATGTATGTATCCCAGCCTTGTACTAAGGTTCTATTTGGAAACTTCTACATTTGTCAAGTTGTTAGTACTTTCCAGTAAAATATTTTCTCTTGCATAAAATTACAGGTCTGGAAAAAGTAATRTTCTAAGAATTGATTTTCATTACTTACGAATTTTTTTTTAAAGATTGGAGGGCTAATTTAAAACTAGCAATATGACTGAAGGCAGCATTTTGTGCTTTGTCCAACAGTTATTCTGATTGTAAGCATGCTCTTACTGAAAAGATACAGATGCTGCTCGTAATTTCAAATCAGTAGAATAAGAGCAAGTTTAAAGTGCAGTTGCTGTTAAAACTGCCTTAAAAAATTGGTTTAATATCCCCCCAAAAAGAAGAGCAGCTTTGTTACATGTTCTGTGTAAATAAAACTAGTTTACTACTATATTTTTCCCCTGTATGCAACACATTTCACTCTTAGGTCTAATGTTCACATTTGTACGGTGCTTTCGGCTTCTCTCAGTTTAAACAGGGTGGGAGCATGAGTGCTTTGGAAGTCACTGCGAACTCATTGCAGACACCTATTCATAAGCTGAACACAGGCTGCCTCAAAGGTCTTAAAATATGGTAGCTTTCAAATGAAGCACTTTGGATATTTATGTAAGTTAATGTGAATAAAGCATAAGAAACTTTATTTTAAGATTCTTTATTTTAAATAAACTTTATTTTAAGATTCTATTTCTTCACTATAGGAGCTACTATGTAGTGATGAAGATAATCTATACTTCTTATTAATAAACTATTAAAAGTAAAATTTTCTTTAGCAGTCCAGTGATTTAAAATCTATGAAATTACCTGACAGCTTTGGATAAGGTTCTTTTTTTGTTTAAAGTTCTTYGGAATAACAACGAGGCTTTCCCCATGCTTAGGTTTACCTTGGCTGTTCACCTTTAATGTGAAGTTTTATCCTCCTGATCCTTCACAGCTGACTGAAGACATCACCAGGTATGCACAGTTCATGACTTAAATGCTGTTTTTTTTTGATGATCTCCAAATGACAGAATTTTTGGGGAAGGAGGAARTGCTGGGGAATCTGTATGCCATGGCATACAGATTGAACTATTACTGTAGAATACTTACAGATGTCAACTGCTTTTTGGAATGGGGAGATGAGGAGAGCCTGATATGAGTGGCGTCTTGAGCTAGCAAAAATTAATTCATTTAGAATGAGAGGCCTTTGCCAATGTCATGAGAAGCGACCTGGATAAGCGTGTTCTGTGCGGGACTGGTTAAGAGTCAATTAGAATAGCTTTTCAAGGGGTGAAGCTGTGGTAGCAACTGCTGCTGGGAACAAGTAAGTGATTGTGGAGAAATGCAAAGGGGGTCAACATAAATCCCTAAAGGCAAACTGAAACATTGCAGGAAGAGGAATTTAATAAGTTGGGATGTGATTTCAGGGGGAAGGAAGGAAGGAAGAGAAGGTAGGATAAGAATGATCTTATTGAAAGAAGCTGGTGGTGTATTGTGGGGCTGCTGATTTATTTATAGCAGGCATATGCTATATACTAAAGGTACATGTGTGGAGGCTCATTTTTAAGAGCAAAGCTTAAAAAGTCCAAGGTAATTTAGTAGTTTTTTATGCCTGCTTGTTGAAAACAGTGTTTTCTATGCAAGTACTAAACAAATCCTTAAARCACAACAAAACATGAAAAAAATCAACTTTTGTCTTTCACTGATACCCACTGAGAACTTGTAAACACCTTGAAAGTACTCTTCTAAAACTAATATAACCAGTGGGCAGAGTGTACAGAATTGAGTCTGTGACTGTGATTTTTTTCAAATTATGGAAAATTCAGATAGGCTTTTTTTTTGGTTCAGAATTAGCAGTGAGCTTGGTTTGATAGCTGTGTTTTTTTGTTGGCACTGGAAATCAAAGTTATTCTTTTTCAGATTATTTATGAAAATGATGATGACTCAATGTGAAGTCAATCTACTATGCAGCAATAGTGCTCAAAAATAGGATCAGGTGTAAYTATACTGTTGCTTTAGAAAATCTGTTTGTGACCAACTGTATGTGAAGAAATTCTGCCATCTTTCCTGTAAATCTTGCCATGGGTAACTCTTTTTCTATTCTTGTTTTTATTTATTGCAGATATTTCTTGTGCCTGCAGCTTCGCCAGGATATCGCTTCGGGGCGACTGCCCTGCTCTTTTGTGACTCATGCTCTCCTTGGATCCTATACCGTGCAAGCTGAACTAGGGGATTAYGACCCAGAGGAGCACCGCAGTGATTATATCAGTGAATTCCAGTTTGCACCCAATCAAACTCAAGAAATGGAAGAAAAAGTTGTTGAGCTACACAAAACACACAGGTGTGCAAGATACAGTGGGAATAAAATTAGTTGTCGTGCTGTGTCACATTTATGTCCTTTCATGAAATCATGGAACAGTTGAGGTTGGAAGAGACCTTAGATAACGTAGGCCAACCCACTTACTTAGGCAGGGTCATGTAGAGTGTGTTGCCCTATCCAAAGACTTCTTGAGTATCTTGAAGGATGGAGACTTTACAACCTCCCTGGGCAACCTGTTCGTGTTCAATCACCTCCACAGTGTAAGAYAGTATTTCATTACATTCAGGCAGAACTTCCTGGGTTTCATTTGCGCCTCTTGCCTCTCATCCTGCCACTGGGCACCACTGAAGAATCTGTCTCCATCTCCTTTATACCCTCCCACCAAATCCTAATACACGTTGGTAAAATCCCATCTCGGTCTTCTCCTCTTCAAGTGGAACAGCCCCGTGCTGCCCTCAGCCTTTCCTCCTGTCAAAGATACTCCAGTCCTTCATCTCAGCAGCCCCGTGCTGCGCTTGCTSTGGCAGCAACGTGTGTCTCTCTTACTGGACAGATCAGAACTGGGCCCTGCACTCCAGATGCAGCCTCTCCAGGGTGGAATAAAAGGCAGGGATAACTTCACCTTCCTTCAGTACTCTTCCTAAGGCAACCCAGGTACCCYGACCACCTGGATAACTCCGGCACGCTGCCAGCTCATGGTCACCTAGTCCACCATGGCCCCAAGGTCCCGTTCAGCAGGGCAGCCCCTGGCCTCTACTGATGCCTGGGGTTATTACTGGGTGCAGAAACATGCACTTTATCAACTTCTCTTAAAAGTAKGTGCAAAACTACTAAAATTAGGTTTGTTATGGCTTTTGGAAGTGTGGGGGTTTTTTTGTTTGTTTTTGGTTTTGGTTTTTTTTTTGGAGGGAGGAGTTTGGTTTGGGGAGATTGTTTTTTTGGGGTGGTTAATGTAATTCAGAGACAGTAGCTTCAGTAAATATCAGAAATATTTACAGAAAATATCTGTTTATCCCAGCATATGAATTAGAGTACTAGGCATCATACATCTAGAAATATTTTGAAACAGTAAAGATGGCAATCTCTACTAAGGGAATACAGTATGCTTACATAGGAAGGAAGGAATAAATCCTCTTCAGGGCAACAWGACTTTTGCCGCCTTCCCAACAGAAGTATTTCTTCATGGCTGAAAATCAGSTTTTCTGATGCACAGTTATTTTGTCTATTAACTCAAGGTTTATTCACTGGTTTTAGGGGCTTGTCTCCAGCACAGGCAGATTCTCAGTTCCTAGAAAACGCCAAGAGACTCTCCATGTATGGAGTGGATTTACATCATGCCAAGGTATTGGATTTTCATTTGTTTGCTTTGGGATAAGACATATTTACTATTAAAGTCTGTACACTTTATTGAAAATTTTCATTCCTTTCATTGCTAGCTTTTGTCATTTTTAAACCTGTTATTTAGTTTACAGATCTGTCATTCACAGGATTAATTTTCAGTCTAGATTTGTTAAATGCATTGTTATACATAGTTATACACAGCCTGGAAAGATTATTCTGTTCATAAGCGTATCTAAATTTAAATGTCAGGGTTTTTTTTTTTTTTTCCAAGGAGACTTGGGCACACAAAGTAAAACCTGAAAGAATCTATAATTATTTTTGTAATATCATGACTGCTTTAAAAAAAAAAAAAGGGAGAGGGAAGGGGTGAGAGATGGACCTTTTCGTAGGTGGAATCAAAAGGTTGTTTTTTCCTATTTTAGTGGGACTTTCTTATTTAAAAAAAATAAAAATTAGCTAAACTCCCTCTCGTACACATGCAGAGACTTAAGTAATCAGGAAAATTCATGTGTGGTAAGAATATCACTCCTATATTTAAAAGAGAAGAAAAAAGAGACTTGAAAATTCTGGAGAACTTGTTTTGTTCTGTCAGCTGTGGTAATATGGGCTTCTCATTGTGTTCTCTTGAAATATTTGAAGGAAATGTTACTTGTTTCTGTCCATGTACATTAAATATGTCTGTAGTATTCATATTCTAATCCAYGTGCGGTGTGGCACTTCTTGGTATAAAGTGCTGTAAGGAGCTCTCATTTTTAGAGGGTTTTAGGAACTTTACTTCATCACAGTGAAGCAGTCACAAGAGTTTGTGTGGCCAGGACCTGTTTGCAGCTGCTGGAGACCAATTGATGTTGCACCGTGAGCATTTCCCGGAGCTGGTGTGCGCTTTGGGAGCCCGGGGCTTCCGCTGGTTCTGCGGGGCGGCGCGGGGCAGCTCAGCCCCTCGCTGAGGGCTCCTTCCTGCTGCCTGCTCCGCTCGCAGCGAGCGCTGTCCGTGGAGCAGCGGGCACAAAACCTCAGTAGGTGCCCGCAGCACCTTCAGGGCAGTGATGGTGCTGGCGTCCTCAGCCAGCTGTCTGGTGCTTTCTGCATCCTTATTGCAGTAATAAGTGCCATATTGGAGAAGATCACTGTAATCACCAGATCACTGTTTGCTGTATTTTTATAGAATATTKGAAGTCAGAAAAGCATCTTTTTAATTTTATCTCTTTTTAATATTTATTGAAGTCTTTTGTTGCACAGCCACCGCATTAACCTTGTTTCTAAGCTGTTAAATTAGTCCCTACTGCCAAAATATCAAATAGGTCCCCAGAGCTGTGGCATATGGCAATAGAGCGCCAAAGCCACTATGAAGTCCCAAAACCTTCCTTAACTATTTCTGGTTTCCGAATCTTGTTTGCACAGTCTTTCAGGTCTTCGTATGAAACAAGGCCTAACTTGATTCTTCTCTCAAGGTATGCCAGAAATAATCACTTTATTAAACCAGATTTCATGAAACGGTTTCTCATGTGGCAGGATTCTGAAGGAGTGGATATCATGCTGGGTGTGTGTGCGAATGGACTGCTCATTTACAAAGACAGACTCCGTATCAACCGCTTTGCTTGGCCAAAAATCCTGAAAATTTCCTATAAACGAAGTAATTTCTACATCAAAGTCAGGCCAGCAGAAGTAAGTAACACTTTCCTTCACACTTTACTCCTTTGAGATACCTTCTACCCACCGAGATAACGGGGGTGGGTTTTTTGTTCTCCTCCCCCGCCCCCACACCACCCTTCCACAGGTCAGGATGATTCCTGACAAGCTTATGCTGGGTTTTGAGCCGTGGTTAAACTTGGGATTGAGCATTTTACTTTCTTCTATAGATTCTACTGCTTACATTTAGTACTAGTTTTAGTTAGTAGATGCATACCACATAGAAAATCCTTTCCTGTTAGGAGATGCCTGTGACTTCTTTTTAAAATAAAAGCTAATAACACTGCCACACTCTTCCTGCTACACAAGCCCAYGGTGCTGGGGGAGAGGCAGCCTCTGTTCCTCCTTTCAGTAGAATTGTTCACTAAATGTCAAGGCACCAAGTCATACGGGTGTAACCAACGGCCTGAGTTGTCCTGAAGGGCTTTATAACCCTTTCTGTTGGGCAGTATGGAACTTGCAAGTTCATCTTGCTTGTCAGACACTCAAATATGTTTATGGGAGCCACTGAGGGAGGCACATTTWTATTTTAAACACATTTAACTGGAAATATGTGAAAACCAATGAACAGMATAGTGCTATCACCTTACTTATTCTTGAGTATAATTAATATTTACTATAAGAATAAATTAATGGCATTTTATATTGAGAAAAGGATTTAAAATTATTCCTGAACTGCTTTTGGAAGCTTGTGTATTGTCTGCAGCTCTGATCTATATGGGTGAAAATTTTAAATGACAGGTCACATTTTTTTTCCCCTGCAGCCTTATATAAAAGAAATGTGTTACTTCATCCTGATATAAAATCAACTGTAGCACTTAAAAGCAATGAGATACATTTTAAATATCTTTAAAAGTATATTATACTTCCTATTTTTTGTTGAAGTTTCTATGAACAGATTATTAGCTGACACAACTTTGTAAACAACTTGTAATTTCTCAGAGCACTTTGTGTATATGTGTGCACCCATGAAGTTCACAAAGCAATTTCCATACCCTGTTGTTCAGAGAAAGTGTTTTTTTTCAAGTGCAGAAGTCAAAGTATTTTAGTGCARGCAGATTTTATGTGATGTGACAAGCTACACTAATACTGATAATTCCTCCATTTCAAAAGATGAAGTGATTTCGTTTGAGATCTACAAGTCAGAAATGTAACATAGTAGTTTTGTGGTTCTTGAACTCAAATATGTAACATCTAGGAGTGCAAGAAGAGCATAAGATGTAATATTTTTACTAAGAATTTATTATTAAATGAAATCAGATAAGATTAGTAGTGTAATACAGATTTCAGACTTTTATTCAAGTAAAATGTGCAGCACAACCCACAGTACCGTTACTTCTTGCAGTTTAAAAATAAATACATTGGGCAGCTAGTCATAAAACTAGCAAATAACACTGAAGTATTATTGGCTTTCTCAAAGGAGTCGCTAGTACGGGAAATGATAATGTGATTATTGCTCTTCATGACTAGTCCAGACAACACAATTATATTAAGAGGTGGAAACTCTGATATTTTTTGAAATGTTATGAAAAGAAAATTACTGTTTGTTCCAATAATGGAACTGTAGGAACTGTRCCTGCTCTTTAATAGGAAATTAAGGATATGTGTTAATTAATTTGTGGATTCTTTCCAGYTGGAACAGTTTGAGAGCACTATTGGGTTCAAACTGCCAAACCACCGGGCCGCTAAAAGGTTGTGGAAGGTTTGTGTGGAGCACCATACTTTCTTCAGGTAAATGGTAATATTCTGCTTCCCCATTGCCAGGAGGTTCCCCAGGAGTATTGCCAATACTCCTGTACAGGAGGAAGTACTCCTGTACTTCCAAATACAGATGTATTTGGAAAAGATATGAAGAAAGAAGACAGAATTTCTCTTCTTTCCCCCTAATTTCTCAGAGCAGTAACACCTCTTGAACTGAAAAGACCCTACCAATCATTGATGCAAAGTAACTAGCTGCTTAGATCTTTCGCATTGCATTTCATTTGCATTGCAGGATGATAATCATATGGAATTAAACTAGTGATCATATACAGTCCTTCCTAAGGACTCGGCTCTTCAGACTGGCTACCTGCAAAGCCCATGTGCTCCTTCAAAAGCAGCTCTTGGGGCTTGGCAGTGACCTTCATTCATGAATTTGTATTTGTTTATAAACTGAACTGAGTCCATTGTCTTTCTTCAAAGAACATAGAATCATTTAAAAGAACAGAGCACTGTCTGTTTATCTAAATGCATACCTTTCTCTGCATTTTATTCAGTAACTGGTAGGTAACAGTTCAGTTCTTCAGSGAGTGTAGAATACATTTGAATTCTGTGTTAGAATTTGTACAAACACTATAGACAATAGTTCTCTAAATAATTGATTTAGAAGCACTTTTTCCTGAAAAAAATCAAAGTTTATTTTTAATAGGATTCATTAGTTAAATTTGTAAATAAATACATAAAAAAAAAATATATATATATATATATAGATAGATAGATCACCACTCTATACTCTCTTAAAATTGGAAACCTGAATTGGCTGATGAAGTCTGATACCACAAATGGCATGCAAATCTTGTCTGCATTAGAAGGTCRATCAAATAAATCAGCACAATTGAAATAATTTATGCAGTAGCTTGCTTTGCCAGGCAACTTTATTTCCAAACTCAATGGTAACAAAATAGATCTAAGTGGGAAAAAATCTTATGGAGGTCAAAAATGCAAAATCGAGAATTATTATTTGCAAACATAAAATTCAGTACCTTTAGTACTTCATAATCTTTCAATAGAAATTCTGAAATTAATTCCAAATTTAATTGGATTTTATTCCTATCAGGAGTAGCTTTTCCCAATCRGGAATGACATTCTAACAATAAATTAAATAACAAATTCTGCAGCTGTTCTATAAAATCCACATACTCCGCTGATGTAATCAGACAGAAAATCTTCAGAACTTCTCATCCTGATTTAAAAACAGTAGAATAAATCCAACTCTATTTGTCTCTGGAGATAAACAGGAGAAAGCAGTTGCTGTAGTCCAAGAAAATGTAGCTTTTTTTTCCAGGCTTATACGTATTACTTGCATGTGACACCACAGTAAATGCATGCTGTCCAGATGTATGTTTTTAGTTCCCAGACCTCGTAGTATTTTTACATATCATCATAGGATGTTATATAAAAATTCTGTTTTACCTTCATAATGCTTCAGTTTTTACTCAAGTAATAATTACATCAATATGCATCTTTGCATGCTGATTTTTTATATATGTCATAATATAAAAAGTTATACAAATAAAAATTAATTACTAATGCATAATATAAAATATTATACTAATAAGTGTATATAAATAATATACAATTATAGATCAAAATTTTTATATAAGCTGTAACAAAGCTGATAACTAAAAGTCACTGGATTCATTTTTATTGGCTCAGTCTTATAGGATGCCAGTAATATCTTCACAAAGCAACAACCTGCTTTAAGAAATGCTGTCAGACTCTGTTTCAACAYTAATCTGTTTAGCTAAGCTTAGATTGCAATTTCGGATCTTACTGAACAGCAGCAGAAACCTGTTTATAACTGTTTAATATTTTATTTGAATCTTTTGTAATTGTTTTAATGCCTTTCCAGACCTTCTTAAAATGGTGCAGCATAATTTTAACTTATTCTATGTAATTAAGCTTGTAATACAAAAAAATCCATTCAGTTGCCCTTAATCAGGAAGTAATTAGTTCTCTTGTTTTTTTCCTTATTAAGAGATTAAAAGTTTATCTCAGCAGGGTGGAAGATAAAAACATCAGTTAATGCTGTAGCCTTGCCAAGACTGGGAAATAGAGAAAGAACCTTGGAAAAACACTCCAAGCCTCATTTCTGTCAATGCATAACATATATGATCTTGGAAACAGTGGTTAAATTGTTGCAGATTGCACTACAGATGAAAGTGAAGCTCTAGATATTCTGCAATTTTATTTTAGATGGGCTTGTCATGAAGAAGGGTGGGTTACTCTGTCCTTCAAAATTCCACTTTCCTCAAAAATGTGTTTATACAGATGAGGATATGTATGTGCATCTTAGGCACATAGGATTTGGATGCTTCTGGATCGTGACAAAGCTGTAAACTACTTAGAGGGGAAAGACTAGCATTCCACCTTACTTCACTGTTCTTGTTCATTTTTTGTAAAATATCTTTAGAATGTCTGACACTTTTCAGAGCCCACTTTTGGAAACAGTCTCAAAAGGATGTTGGGTCCAACTCCTCTGACAGGTATTTTCCATGCAAAATGCTTCAAAAGAAGCAGGCCGAGTCTCTCTTGCCCAGCTGTGCCACCCTAAATACAAGGGACATATCAGTTGCTTGCTCCACTGAAAGAAGCTGGTGTTCAGTAACTTCTTCAGGTCAGGAAGCTCTTTCTGGAGTAGTGCCTCAGTGTTATATAGAGGAGAATAGGACGTAGAAAGGCTCATCCTGGTTAAGCATGTGTTTTCCACACTATGTCAAAGGCCTTTCTAGAGAAGCCAAAACAAGAAGAGATCCTGCAGAGATGGTTGTGTTGGTGCTGTCATCAAGGATGGCACTGGAGCCATCGATACCCTCTGTGTTGAAGCTGATGGCTCAGGTGTTAAAGTATGAGAGACAGGCTAGACTGGAGCTCAAAGTCCTTATCCTGATGAAATATAAGGAAGGACAGAGGGCCTCTCTTCAAAATTCTACAGTTGGTGCTTTCTGGTGGGAAGAAGCAGAGTACATCATAGCAAAGCTCTGATGCTGACAGCAGCACTTGGATGCAAGCAGACGTAGCCCAGAACTCACTGCTCATAGCACTCGCATCTGAATCTCTTCTTCACCTTTGCCAGGATATGCTTCCTCCCAATGTCACCAAGCATCAACTTACATAAATCTTTGTGACATAAAGAAACTGGAATCTGCATCTAGCTTGCTGAATTTGTTCCTATTAGGTCACCAACTCACCAGTCATTTGCAGGAATATCCCATTCTTTTATAACTAGCTACAACCTTCTATGCAGTCCTCATTCCCTGACTTTGAGGAATAACAGTTGAACCTTGAAATTTTGGAAGGACAGTCAAAGAAAAATGTGTAGTTCTCACAATAAGTAATGTTCTAAGCAAAAGGATTTAAGAGGTGTTTTACATGGCCTCAGCCATCCATAGCATTTAACTGAGATGGCACCTCAAGATGACAATCCCAAATACTTGATCACAGTGTGGAATATGGGACGATTCTCAGCATTACTTCATCACGAAATGCAAATATTAAATAACATACGTAGCTTTGGAAGTCTTCCCGGTGCTTCTGGCCTAATCCTTTCTTGAGGTGCCCGAACGGTGCCTGGTGAACTAAAGCTGTGAGCTTTGAAGCATCTCATTGAATGTCTAAAAGAAAGCCTTTCCCACCTGACTTCTGTCCTGTTTACCTTGCAGACTTCTCTCCCCGGAGCAGCCTCCCAAAGCCAAGTTCCTCACGCTGGGCTCCAAGTTCCGCTACAGCGGGCGCACGCAGGCGCAGACGCGGCAGGCCAGCAACCTCATCGACCGGCCCGCGCCGCACTTCGAGCGCACCTCGAGCAAGCGCGTCTCCAGGAGCCTCGACGGAGGTACRTGCGCCCCCCGGCCCCGGCATCGCTTCCTAGCGATGAAGTCGCGCCCCGACGTCACTCTGACATCGCGGGCGTCCCCAGGGTTGTTGTTGTGGATGCTTGGAGTGGTAATGCTCAGGGGTTTGTGCGTTTGTGACGGGTGCTGTGATAACTGCTTCTCTTGTATGTCRCTTTTAGCAGGCCTGAATAGTACGTTAAGTTACTGCCTAAAATCTATGGCACTACTRTGAAAGTGTTGTGGGTTTTTTGAGGGGAGATGCTTGTTCTGCCTGTTGCATGTACTTGTGACACATTGTGCAAAACATGAATGCAAGTTCAATGTGCAAAGCTGTGTGTATTACAGCAGTGCTGTGATGCCTCTGCTCATTGTAATGGATCCAATCCCTCATTGTAATGGATTCCAGAGGGACTGACAGAATGTTACTACTGTTTTAAAAAGTACGTCTCTAAGGTAGTTATTTTTCCTCATTCCTCATTTTTGCCTCATTCTGCCAGACATCTTTTCTCCACAATTTTGGTGTTTAAAAGTTAAATATAGCCAACTTCTAATTCGTCTGGAAAGACAGCTTGGTACTCTGAGCCACCTTGAGCTGCACTAAAGGCGGTTGGTGCTGTTGCCATCTGCAGGCAGTAGCGGTTCCAGACGGCACGGTTCGGAGCCAGGCCTCAGTGCGCTGCTCCTTGCTGGGGCAGCGGGCGCAGGAGCCTCCAGGACGTGCCCAGCTCGTCTGCACATGTGGGGCAGGAGGCTGCTGGCGAGGGGCTGCCTGCCTCTGCCGAGCCCGGCCACAGCCCTCCCGTGCTGAGCTCTGCTGGGCGCCTCTCTCCCTGCTTGTCCACCCGGCTTTTTAGAAGGACCTCAAAGAGCCAAGTCCTGCACCTGGGCAGCAATCAACCCCTCACCCCAGCAAAGGCTGGAGCCAATTGCCTGCACAAGGTGGAGCACAAGTCAACATTATGTCCTCACAGCAAAGAGAGACAAGCATATGCTGGGCTTCGTTAGCAAGAATGTAACCAGCACTGCTTTCTTYTTGGTTGCTGCTGTTGTGGTGGTTTGCTCCAGTAATATCTTCAATATCTTTCAAGAACAATCGAAAACTTGATATTTAAATATATATATATATATATTTTGAATATCTACCTGACTCGAATATCATGAGTATGACATGCATGTACTTGCATGCTAAGTGCATGATACATAGCAAAAAGCTGAAAAACATTTTTTCTTTAATAGCTCCTATTGGTATCTCAGACCAAAGTCTGCTGAGAGATTTCCCTACTGCCAGAGGAGGACCTGCTGGAGATAAAGTCCTCGACATTGAAGGTGCTGGTCAGGCCAAGTTAAAAGAAGGCAGCAGAGAAGAAAATGGAAGCCCAGTCAAAACTCCACAGTTAGAATTGATTCAGGATGGAAAGGTATGGCTGGCTTGCACACCAAAGTCCTTGTTCATATGGGGGGGGAGCGGGAGGCGGGGAGGAGTATGGGATTATTTAGTGCCCACCWCTTCAGAGTTGTACAGAACACCATATCAAATATTTAGGGATAGCTTTTAAATATTTTTGTATGTTTATCCTAATGTGTGTATACAAGCCAAAGAGAATGAAACCTTGTGTAACATTGACTCTTTTTAGGGTTTTCTTTTTTATTGCTACTAATTTAATACAGCATCTCAAAGGTGGCATGAGTYTGAGGGGAAAAAGAAATATGCAAAAGATAAGTAAGAATTTGAGTCTTTCTTGTATGTTCAGACTTTTTTTTAAAAAAAAATCTACAGTTGTGTGCATTTCATGAAGCTGGATATATCATGGCTGTTCTTAAGTAATTATGACAGATAGCAATATTCTTGGTCCAGTAGGTACTGCAGAAAACCTTCAGCCATGGATGCTTAACATGCTGAAATCAAGGATTGGTTTGTGGGGAGGGCTACACGACTAATTAGCTTTGTGGTCTCTTTCTGCTGAGTTTCTTAGTGCAGTTCACGTGCTCCCACTTCTTCCCAGTGTGGGAAGGGAACAAATACCAGCAGCTGCATTTCTTTCTTTTCCACCCCCCCCCCCATCAAGTTTGAATAACTTTGGGTTAGTCTAGGCACACATGCACACTTCTTAATGGGAAGAAAATGGCTAAATTATTGTGCCTTATAAAATAATATTAATAATATAATATAAAATAATTTTAGTTCCTTGGTTCCAAAGCGATGGTATCTTTGAATCTTTTCACCAGATCAAAACACACAAACAGAAAACAGTATTTTGGAAAGTTGTTCCATGACGCTGTTCTGGAAACTTGTGTTACRCATGCCGGCTCTATGAACAGCTCTCTCTCCCTCCTAGAGAAGATATTTCTTTTCTCTTTTGACTCTGTTTAAATCTTAGGGGAGATGGYTGTAATGCCTGGAATCAAAGTGGCAGCTTGTCTTTCGTGGGCTGCACTGTCCCCCAGCCTTTCTGCCAAAGCTTTGAATGTCTCTCTGCTCCCATCTGTTGGTAGTGACTATTACAATTCAGAAGTGCAAAGTTTTTCACAGCCTGAGAGCACAACAGGGCTAATGGGTTCAGCTCCATAAGCCGTGGAGGTAAACAGGTTGGACATTGATAAAACATGAGGGGTTTTTCTACTTTTACTTGGKGTTTCTATTGCATTATTAGAGCTATTCCTGCCTCTAAGTTAAAAAAAAAAAAAAAAAAAAAAAAAAAAAAAAWTCACTAACTACTCATTTCTCTTTTTCCCTTCTTCTTGTGCCTACAAACGTGCATTTTGTTGTATTTTCATTGTCCACCATTTGCAGAATTTATTTCTCCAGCTCACTCCCATACATCCACCGCCCGCGCACTGTGTGTCATGCCACCTCGCCGAGCTGCCGCCCATCCCTGAGAGGGACAGGCTTTCCGATATTGCCGAGGAAGACCCCCTTGCCGAGCCCATCCCTGACATCTCCGAGTGCAGTCCCGTGAAAGGAACCCTAGCTCAGAATGAAAAAGAAATCCCTTCACCAACTGACAGTTTTGAAGCTATRAGGCCCCTAGCTAGTCSATGCCCTCCCATAACGGAGGGAAAAATCCCTAAACAGGACTACAAAAGCACYGAGTTTTGCATCTCATTCAGCTTTATCAGATGCTTTCCTTTTAGTTTCCACTCTCTGCTTGATGAGGACGGTTATCTGAGTTTTCCCAGCCTTCCTGATGTTTGCATCTCTTTCCTCCCACCCGGCCTTCAGCACTACGTCCCTATTACCTCCCCATCCTTCATCCCCTCTTTTCTCCTTATTTTTGTGCTGCTTTTCTCTGCTTTCCAGTCCATTCCTTTATCGCTCACATTTTCCCTTCCTCTCGCTCTGTCCCTCTGCTACCTGGAGCCTAAGGCGGCTGCATTTGTCACCTCTTATGACAATGACCTGAATGACAAAGCAGAGGAAGAGGAGGTGTGTAATTTTGCTGCTTAGACATTGCTGCTTCCACGTAGCTTTCAGAGCAGTTCTTCCAGAGGTCTTTCAGTTTTGCACACTTCCGAGTGTGCGTGTGTGTGTATATGTACATGTGTATGTATACATAGACACACACACACACACACACACACACACACACACACACACACACGTATTTGTTTCTTGCTAAGTTCTCTCATTTGCCAAAAATAGCCCTCAGTAGTACCCAACATAGGGTTTTGGTCAGGAAATAATTTTTTTTTTTTTTTCTTTTGCCTGAGTTCATACCGCATGCGTAATTGCCCTCAACTACAGAGGCACTGAGCTTCAGGTAGAGTTCCTGGTAGCTCAAAACATTAAGGAGTGAAATAACAGATGAATAAATAGGATTGCTTTGATAACATTATTCTGTTGTGTTATTTGCAGCAGCAACTTATTTGTGGATTAAAATGCATGTCTTCTCAGTACGTTGACTTTGAAAAACATGTCTCAGAGCTCTGTTTCAATCTGAAAACTGAAACTCTAAAAGCTGTTTGAGTTCAGAAAAATGTGAATTTAAAATGAGCTTTTTAGTTTCCAGATTTTGGATGTTTCTGTTCCACAAGGGCGTGTGCAAAGCAGAGCCTGTTCACAGCGCTTTTATTACTTCTTTTTTTTTTAATGGCTTCCATTAATCTCTGGCAATAGTTAAGGTGCAGACTGATTGATTTGGCTTATTAGACTGGATTGCAGGTTACACGTCAGACTTCAGTCACTGCAATCTGAACAGTTTTTGAAATGTACTATTAAAATGGCTTGACAGAAACCTAGGTCACACTAATACTTTGCTCTGGGGCACTTGACAAATTGCCTCCTGTCTTGGGTCTGCTGTGCCTGCCATCAGAACTAGACCCTGTGCTAGAAAGGGTGGTCAGCCTCCAATGGAAATATGACACAAAATATTATAGAACYGAAAAAGAGGGGTGCTGTTCTATTATATTTAATAGTTTAGCTGATTCTGTCAAAAGAATGTGTTAAATACTTCCTAAATGTGATGTGACTTCATTAAAAGACACAAATCTCCAAAAGTCTAAAGTAGTGAAAAAAACGTGACTTTAAACATCTCCATTTTTCCCTGACCTGATTAAGCATGTAGCAGGAAGTTGCCTAAAACGTAAAGCCCCAGCTAAGCAAGAGATGAGTAAAGGCCTTATGGACGCCGCGGCCGTGCGTGGTCGAAAGGCAGCAGCGCCTCAGCCCGTAGCAGAGCGTCCAGCTCCGGAGGCCTCTCTCCAGCACTGCACCAGAGCCACAGTAAGGTGGGGAGGGCCTGAAATCCCATTGCAAGGGGCTCCCCCCACAGCAACATTCCCCGAGGATTCAAGGCAGTTTCATATGGCAGTTCTTTGGCTTGAAGCCTAGATCGTTTTCCCAAAATACACTCATGCATTAAACTCCATTTTCCTATCAGCTTGTCACAGAGTATAAGGCTTTTATCACAGAAATTATACATATCAGCCTTCTTCTTTACTATCTTCTTAATTTCATCTGTCCGTGGGAAAAGCACCAGAAAGTACAGCAAGTAAGGGACATAGTGCTGAAATTTCCATTTCTCATTCCACTTATGCCAAATACTACTTCAGCCATTCTACAACAAATATAGGTGAAGGAAGACCAGAGTCGCTTAATAATTTCAGCAACATCTGGGGCCGAAAGAGGACAGGTCTGTAAATCTAGCATGTGGTTTGCAGCATTTACAATGAGTTGAAGCCTCTGTTACTGCGTCAGCAGATGTTAACAGCTCCTTTTCTTGATGATTTGCCATGTGCTTACATAGCTGGAGTCTGAAGAGGAGGAAGCACAGCAGAAGGTGGATTTATTAATTTTTTTTAACAGTTAAATCCAGCTGTAGCTGCCTGCCTTGTTAGTACCTTAAAGTTTCATGTGGACTTTGTCTGAATAGTGTCTCTTCACCTTACCATTTTATTTTCTTTATTTAACTGTTTGATTTTAAGGGTCATTTTTATTTACTCAGTGATATATTTTGTTTTTTTTTTTTTTTTTTTTTTTTTTTTTTTCTTTTTTGTCTGTGTGGCTTAATTTCACAGAAATTACATTCCTTGAAAGTAGACGGGGAAAATATTTATGTCAGACATAGCAATTTAATGTTGGAGGTTTGTATATAATATAAGGAAAACTTTCCCTTCTCGTGGCTGCCAGGTTGCATGGGATGGGAGGTCACTTGCAGGCTGTTATGGACACAGTGCATGAAGTGCATGGGGCAAAGTGGACATGTTGCATGTTGTAATTCTAGTGTTCATGTTTTAAGAAGAAAAAAAAATCTTTTTGCTAGATGTTTTCAAGGTGACAATTGGGAATAATAGCCCYGTTTAGATAACTCAGAGGGGTCCAATTCATCATCCTAATGGCATTTTCAGACATGGCTGCTGAAGGTGGGCATCTTTGGAGCAGGGCTTTGAGTTTCCACCAGTTTAATCGACAGTTATCCGATACATTATTGAATAAATGGGACTAATAAGGCACAAGCAGTGGTAGAAGTATTGAAAAAGTAATTTTGGCTTTGACACGTGTTGATTTACCAGCTTTGGGAAATTTTTGTTAGGATTAGMTTTTTAAATGAAAATTTATGTTTAAAAAAATGTGCTTTATTTCATTTTTGAAATGGAAGTAATTTTTGCTTCCTAAAGGTTGGCTCGTGGAGAAGATGAGCAACTATAAAGAGCTTTAAGCTTCTTCTTACTRAAGTAGAGATTTTATTATAGGAATTTTCAAATAGTCTGCTAATCTACAGAATTTTATCATAGCTTATCTCTAGTTGTGGTCAGTGTCCTTTAACTTGTGATTAACAACATACACAGCAACTAAAGAAACTGGAAAATCCCAACTGACCCGTAACTTATTTTATTCATCCAAATGGGGCTATAAATCCCTTTGTCACAAAAGTAGTCCTTTGTAATCATCGTTTTTGACCAGTCTTAAGGGGAGATGTATGGATCACTGTAACTGAACTAATGCATTTTTTGGCTTTTTGCAGCTTTTGATCACTATTCAAACTTTGCTTGTGTATAACTTATTAAAACACTACAAGTGTGTTTTGCTTAACTTTGCTCTGAACAAGTCCAAGAAACGTGCCTTGTCTCAAGCCAAGATTTTAGGTTTTAAAATTATGTCATAAGAATTGTTATTAGCTTCAGTTGTTTGATTTTCTTTGATCTACTTTTTAATACACAAAATGGATAGGTACTTTGAGGGACAGATTTAACATTCCTTGCATGTTAGGCCTAATTTAAAACTGAAGGATTAGTCCTGTAGCAATATAAGCCTGAGGTGCCAGAAGGAGGGTTCTTAGCATTCAACACTAAGTGCGTGTGCAAACATTTGCAGAACTTGGGAATAAATGTCCAGCACCAAGATCTTACTGGTGCTGGACAAGCCAATCAAAAGAAATTAGAACTGAGGAGTTATGCGTATTGGTGGCTTTTTATTTATTTTTCATTATTTAATGCAGGTCTTTGTACTGAAAACATTTAAGAACATGAAAAATCCTCTCCAAAGTGTTGAAGTAAAATTTCAGACTAGTCTTTTAATTAGTATATGAAATGTTTCTACAAATCTAGTGTCTTTGCTTCAATTATTATATCTAATTATATTCTTAACAAACTTCAGCAATAATTATGATCACATTGCTGGGTGCAACAGTGCAGTTTTAACTTCAGCGAATGGTAGATCTTCTACCATTCCATCCTGAAGGTGGCTATGAGTCTTGAATTTCACCACTGAATATTCAACAGGTGTTGTGCATTCCCAGCCTAGGGTTTTCACTGCACCTGATAGGGTAAAAGGAGAGAATGAAAATAACAAACATAACTTGATTCACACTGTGGTGTCCCCTTTGGTGCTTGTCTGTGGAAGAGCAGTTTCAAGGGAATGTTTCCTTTAAGCATTGGCATCCACAAAGACTATCCTCTGTCAGCAGTCAGTCAACGTGTTATTGACTGATGAAAGTCTTTAAATCTGATTCTTCAAATAATTGCAGGCCTGCGTGATAGGCACGACAAGTAGTCCCTCTGAAGTCCAGCAGCTGCCAGGAGCCTGCATCCTTGGGGCTCTAGTAACGCCCGTGCATTTTTTTTCTTTTTCCTGGGACTTGCAGTAGAAAGGATGCATTTTTGTAATGCKCCATGTGTTAAAAGTTTGCTTCCACGTCTACACATTTTCAAGGAAAGCAAGCAACTACTGGAAGTTATTACTAATTTGAAGGGCTAATAGCATCATATTTGGATCAAAATAGCCYTCTGTTAAGTAACCAAAAAAACTTAGTTTCCTTATGGCCTTAATTTTATTTTACATTAAGGCGCTTCTCAGAGACGACTGGCTCTTCATACACAAGGCACTTTCCTTGGTTTGATTCCTTTTTTTTTCTTTCTTCCTTTTTTTACAGTTAAGTTTGCTTTTGTTGTCGTGTTTTGTCCTACTTTGTTTTACGTTGTGGGTTGCTAGGACCTGGATAAGACCCAGGACGACTTACTGAAACACCAGGCTAGCATTAGTGAGCTCAAGCGCAATTTCATGGAGTCCACGCCCGAGCCCCGTCCCAGCGCGTGGGAAAAGCGGCGTATCCCACCTGCGGCCCTGCAGGCACCCGCGGTACGTGGCGCCCTGCCCTCTGCATGCGCCTCTCCCTCCCGCCCCGCAGGCCTGCACCCTCACGCTGCCCTCCGAGCCCCTGCCGCGTCTGTGGGTGCCAGGCGTGTGTTAACTCTCTGCCGCTGGCTGTTGGGCCTCGCTTCCCTTGTCTCGGGGGGGATCTTTTTTCCTGGGAGAGCTGCTCTGAGCTGGAGTCACTGGAAGAAAATCAAAGTTATGGCTCTGGTTTGCTTTGTTAAATTGAGCTTAAAATCCACTCTGGTTTACGCAGGTTTTATGAAGTTAGGTTTCCAGTGGCAAGAGAACCTTTTCTGCATCGCCCCCATAACTGCTGAGGTGTTGGGGGGGTGCAAGCTGCTGTGTGGCGTTTCGGGAGGTCTTCTACGCGACCTGGTCGCTGACACTGTTGCTTCTTTGAGAAATACATAGTGATGTTCTTAAAATCCACTCACCTTGTTGTCAAAAACTTTTAAAAGCTTTTYACCTCTGTTATTGTTTTCCCTATCTCCTATATGAGTGAATTGCAATAGAACAGTTTGGAAAAAAGTTTTCCAGAGTCGATATCCTAAATGTCTGTGGCCAGAAAACTACTCAAAGAAACTTCTGTTGCTGTTCTGAAACTTGTAGTTTTACAAGGAGTTATTTGCTGGTTCTTTGAGTAGAAATGCARATCGGTCCTCAAAAGCAGACAGTTTACCTTTTATCCTTTTTGTCCCCTTGCTTTGTCCCCACCTCAGGCCCCAAAATGTGGTGTCATCCTAATCCCGCTGCACTTGTTCAGCTTTGTCTTCAGGCCCCAGAGGGCTGAACCTTCCTGATTAAGCTTCCTTGGTGCTATCAAATGATTTGTGTTACCAAGGCTTTCCTTCAGCCTTAGGTGTGCTGAGCTATGAGCAGGGGTGTGCAGATGCCACAGCTGCTTCTTTAATGATTGCTTTTAAAAATGTGGTCMCTGGCAGGCAAAGAGCCTACAGGTGAGTGTAGCTGTATATGTGCAGACATGAATGTTAGTCAAGCTTTCAAATGTTCCAGAAACCTTGATTCCTCTAACACCAGTACTRTTGTTTTCCCTGTTACAATAAGCATTCCAAAGGTGCAAGTTGTTTTTATTATGTGGTTGTATGTATTTTCTATGTTGATCTCTCTGTGTTGAAGTTGAGGCACTTCCAGGTATTGCACTTTTACCTTTATTTTTCTCATTTACCATGTTATGTTGCTTTCAGACCAGCTTGGTTTTGTGTTTGTGTAGTATGTGTCTGTCTCTGCTTAATGATTTACACTGGTTTTACAAAATGAAAACTAAATAGAAAAAAGGAGACTACCTTTTCCAATTGAAAACGCCGCCTCTGAGGGAGAAGCAGTGGACTGCGGCGCCGCGGACTGCCGAAGCAAAACCAGAGGAGGCTGACAAGGTGGCTGCCCGAGACCTACTGCCTTTGTGCTTTATCTGCTATGGGCTAGCTGGTCCTACTTTCTTCTTTTCCTTTCTTCTTCCCTGACGGAAATTAGTTGCTTAAGCCAATACTAAAAGGAGAAACTTAAGCTGTAAACCAAGCTCTGCATGTATATAATTTCCAGCAACAGTTTGCTTGAACACCAAACCAGGTGTGAAGTTTTGAGTGACTTGAAAAGAATGTTTTCACAGGAAAATTATTGGATTTGTTTTATGTGAGGAGGATGACAGCAAAATATATTTCCATTCCAGGTGGAAATACATGTTTGCATTCTTCCAAATTGTTTGGCACTCCATGCACAAGAACTTTTTGTTTGCGTTACAGCRGGGTGTATTCGTTATGTAGTCATTTCCCAAGTCAATAGTGCTCTAGTAGAAAGGGCTTCATTTCAGATGCAGCCTGGTTCTGAATATATGTGTGCTCCTGTACCTCTTCTTTTCATGAAAAGGGGAAGGTTTTCTCCTCTCATAAGTTGCTTTGACGTTTTCTTTGAGTGAAAAGCACAGAATAAACTTAATGGTGTTTCTAGCAGTGTGATAATGATGGTCGATAGCAGTTTGATGCTGCTTTTTGACATCACTTTTGAACTGTTTTCCACCACCTAAAATTTGAAATTAAAAGACGTTGTTAAGCCATAGGTCCTTTTTCAATAACATAGATAAATAAATACCAGGTTTGGAAAACTGCACCTTTTCTTCTTGAAGTAGTTGTTGATGAATATAGAGCATCTGGAATCCAAGTTCTTTCTTACCCTCAACTTAGGATAAATTTGCCTGGTATTTGTAGACATTACCCAACCTCATTACTATTATTAGTCTTAGTAGACATTGTTCACTCTTAGTAAAGCTTCTGCCTTCTACTGCTGATTTTCCTTTTTTCCCCATCCTTTTGCTTCATTGAAAATACAGGTCAATAAGTCTTTTTGCTATGTATGCAAAATGTTATCTTAGATAAATGTCATTTTTACCACAGTACCTTTTAAATGCACAGCATCTGTGACTTAATTATGATAAAAATATGGCAAATTGGCATGGATGTTACAAATACTTGAAATGTTGAGTCTGGATATCCAGAATCAACAATATATATTTTTTTTCCTACCCAAACTTGCTGCTTGCTTATAAGCGATATTTCATGTTAGTGTATGTGCATGTGTCTGTCAGGAAGATATGGATCTACAGAGGGTGGTGCATACATATATACATACATAATACATATTATGGTAAATACAGTAATTTGAAGATCTCCAACGCTATCTCTTGGCTTAATAATCTATATGAAATGCTGCATCGCAGCACAGGGCTTGTGTTATCAGGCACTTTGTTATTAGTGTTTTTCTTTGAAAAAGATTTTAAAAACCCAGAAAAATAAATATAGATGGTRGTAAAATGCAGATAGGTGGGGGGCTAAGGGGATATCTGCCTCTGAGCTGCACAGTCTCACTGCGTGCAGAGATAGTGACTTTTTTCTTTATTACACCTTTGAGCCATTAGAATAAATGTGGTGTGAGAGTACAGAAGAGGCACCATGAATTATTTTTGGCTTTTACTGTAAACTATTGTTAGATTAACTTTTGTTAGGCATAATAAAATGGGGTGAGTAGAAAGTGAGGGTAACACATTGCCCTGATGCATGTCAAATTTAACAACATCGCTGATAACAGATTGTATCAGCTTGCATTCAGATTATATTTTCCTAGCCACCTTTGAATTATGCTTAAATTTTTATTGTAGGGAAAAATAGAGGAGTGCTTTCTTTTTCTGTCCTGCATGCCATTTGTGTAGTACTATGCATAGTACTATGTACACAGTAGTAKAGTGCTGCTTAAATGCATGTTGTTTCTAAAATGCTAATATAAAAGTAGTTTTATATGCACTGTATTTCTCTGCACTGTATTTTGCTTTCCTCTGAAATGTGCTTCTGCCTTGATTGTCTGCATTACCATTTTCTAAGATAGAAATATWTAATGTTAGCAAAATGTATGTTACATCTGTGTTATATTTGTTGTTTCTGGCTTTTTATTTTAACTGCTTCTTGCAATGTGCTACATGAGCATGTGGAAGGAAAACTGAAATGAGAATTACTGCTTTTTCAGAAGGCTGTGCCCACACAGATTTTAATTTTTGTTTTACCACACAGATTAGAAAGTAATTTGGACTAAATATAACTTTGCTTTAAAGTAGCGATGAGTAAAACAAAAATTCCCAATGGAGTGGGGAAGGTGTTTAATAAAAGATTCCTTCATAAATACAGATCTGCTTAGGTGGGATCTGGAGGGAGGGTACGGGGGGGGCGTTGTTTTGGGGTTTTGGTTTTGTGTTTTTCAAGTAACTGYTTGAAAAACAACCTTTAAGAGTTACAATGAAAACATTTTCCTTCAGCCTTCTGGCTGTGGGGTGTTCAAAGCTGCTCTGTACTGGCTGCTCTGTGCGTGAAGCTTTGRACCATTAGGGGCTAGATGCGAAGGAATGATTTTTTTAGAGGGAATAAGCCCAATATTAATCTATAATTAATATTATAGAAGTATAGAATTACTCTATAAGGAAAATTCGGCATTAAAAAACACAAATTGTTTAATGCTTTTTTTCCTACACTTACTGTTTTTGACTTTTATAGTGTGGAACAGAGAGCAACTGGTGGGCATACAGTCTCTGTATGCGTGTGTACACCCCCGCAGTGTGTATGTGTGTGTATACATGTATATACATGTATCTATACACACACACAGAGCAGAGGGCGGTGGGCCGCTGCCGCGCGTGGCGCAGTCGGTGCCGCCGCGCGCCGCTCC